>NC_053027.1:454080048-454232329 GCF_003073215.2 Triticum urartu
TGTCCGAAATGACCCTGGGTCACTAAGGAACTGACACGTGTCTCAACGGTCAGATTTCAAACTCTCATGGCAACTTTGCTTGGGCTGCAAGCAAAGCTGACTTATCCGGCTCTGGACAAGATTCGCTCTCATTGTCTTCGCTCGAAGACATAGGTTTTTTGATTTAGGCATCACTTCAGTCATTCTGACTGGTTCTCCTGGACCCCACTTAACAGTACGGTGGTTCCTATGACTCAACACAAAAGAAAAAGAACTATGAAAGATCTAAGTCTTCGAGCTCCATAGGCTTCATAACGTGTCTTCTTTTGTCATAGTCTTCAATGTGAATATCTTCATATACCACCTTTGTCTTCAATGTCTTCATACATTTTTAGGGGTCATCTCTGGTAGTAAAGCCGAATCAATGAGGGACCTCTACCTGTGTTTTCCTGCAATTCTCACAAACACATTAGTCCCTCAACTAGGTTTGTCGTCAATACTCCAAAACCAACTAGGGGTGGCACTAGATGAACTTACAATCTCCCCCTTTTTGGTGATTGATGACAAACTAGTTGAAGTTTTCAACGGGGAATATAATGTGTGAAGTTTGTAAAGGATAGGGAATTGTCTTCATAAGTTGCAAAGGCTCCCCCTGAAGATGTGCATATAAGTTAATTTGCTTTTGGAATGCAAATGCACATGGCAGGTTGTACTTGTGGAGATCCACTTCAGCTTATGATGACAATCCACTATGCATGTGAAAGTATATGAAGATAATGACATGCATAATGGAAAATGGACGTCTGCAGAATGAGATAAGTGCGGAATTTATCGTCGCACATGCGGAATTTATCTTCGCAAACAGAGTGGCAAACGAGTAGCAGACGACCATCGAGTCTTAGTGTTACAACTCAAAGAACCGAATGAAGCAAAAACGAGAGTTGTAAGCACGAAGCAAACTGTAGCAAAAAAATATAGCACCCACCCATATGGACCTGCTTGAAGACTATCAACCCATACGCTTCTCCCCCTTTTGTCAGCAAGGACTAAAAAGGTTCGAAGACATAGAGTGTCTACTCGTTTCCAGGAGCAGCAGGGTCGTTGGAGGTGTTTGGCGGTGCAGACGAGCTTGGAGGTGCTGAAGCAGGTGGCGGTGATGTAGCATCGTCGTCTTCATCAATGATCCTTGCAGTAACTGTGGCAGCAGATGAAGAAAACTCAGAGTCTTCAAGTGATGGTGTGTTGCGCATCACCGCCCTTCTGGGAGGTGTGGTGTCAAACTTGAAACGCTCTGTGAAGCCATCCTCTTCAAGTTCAGCTTCAGTACATATCATGGAGAGCCCTTTCCATGTACGATGGCAGGTTTCGTGTGTAACGAAGGCATTCTTGGTGGCAAGGTTTCGAAGACGATTGACATCCACCAAGAGGCTCTTCATCTGACGTTTTAGCCAGTCGTGATGCCTATCTTGCTTTTGGTGAAGGGCCACAAGAAGCTCTCGGTCAGTGAGGACACGAGCACGCTTCTTGGGTCTTGGAGCATTTGTGCTGTCTGTGGCTTCAGTAGATGCTGGTGCACGTGTAGTGCCAGCCAACGGATATACCCTGGATATGGCTTCAACACCTTCAACATTCTGCGTGAAGCTCTGGTGTTCTGCATTCTGAAGACTTATCGGTTTCTTGGCAGGCTCAGGGTGTATTGCTTCAGCAGAGATATCCACATCTGGCAAGAAGATCCGATGGTTTTGGGCAGAGGGCTGATACGAGATCGTAGAGTGCAGTTTGATTAGCCTCATCACCCAAGGAGCATAGAACTTCAAACCAAATAATTCCGAGCCTGACGCTGCAAGTTGGCGTATGAAGAGATCCTGTGCGTTGAAGCATTTGCCATGCAGGATATAGAATATGAGAGTCTTCATTGCACCCTCGATCTTGGCATGTGGTGAGTGTCCCTTAATGGGCCAGAGAGTCCGCCGGATGATGTGATATATGGTCCTGGGCAGGTACTCTAGGTCTTCAATGAAGAACTCAGTTGGATAGGGTGCATCCTGAGGCAATGGCTTCATCATTGAGAGCATCTGACTCATATTGGGTTCAGGCCTCTGGAATATGCTCTCAATAGCTTCAGAATGTAGTTGACAGCCTTCCTTGAAGAATTCGCCTGGAGTGGGAAGGCCGGTGAGCTCAATTATATCAAATGCATTGGCTTCATGATGGACATTGCCGGTCATCCACTCCAGGATCCAAGTCTTTGGATCTCTGTTGTATCCTTTGATATGGAGAGTGGCATAGAACTGAAGCAGAAGCTCTTCATTCCAGTGCTCTTCATCAGTCACAAACGGCAGCAGACCCACTTGCTTGAAGCAATCCAAGGCTTCCTCAAGACATGGCAGACCAGCAATGGCTTCAACCTCAAGGCGCTTGTGTGGAAAGATGCGACCCTGGTTGTATAAGATGCATGAATAATAGCTGCGCTGAGAATAGCTCCAGAACCTGTCTGATACAATCCTTTCCCTTGAATAGGGGTTCTTGGAGCTATTGAAAAATGTATTGTCGGCCTTGAAGCTGTTAATATCAAAGGAGCCAGGTGCTGATGCAGGGCCTGGAAACCTTGGAAGCCTTGGGACTGGCTTCTGGACTTGAGGCCTGTGCTCAATATGATAATCAAACTGTGGACCTGCAGCAGACTCAGGGACTGAAGTGTCTGGCTCAGTAGCTTCGCTGTCCGCTGAAGCATTTGGTGGGGCGGGCTCCACATTGGCTTCAGTGTTTGTGGTGGCAGCCGCAACATTTTCTTCCTCCGCTTGTGTAGTTGGAGGGACAACCTCAGGCACGTTCTCCTGGAGAACTGCATCTTGATGGAGCGGGGGAGTGGGTTCTGGTGGTGCTTCTTCATTGTCTTCGGCTGATGCAGCCGGAATTTCTGCAGTATGGACTTGAGGCCGTGGACCTTTGCGAAGCCTACGGAACGCAGACGACGCTTGTGGGGTCGGAGTGGGCTGGACCTCAAAGTCTTCTTCCTCTTGAGGGCGATCCGCCCATGACTCATCTTGTGCCATTGGCGTCAGAGGACGACCAATACTGATGAGTTCGCTTGTTTCAAGTTGAGGAAGGGCTGCATCATCTTGTACATTGTCTTGATGACCAATGTCTTCAGCAGCTATGGGGTCGGCCGCTGGAATATCTTCAGCTTCAGGAGCCTCTGTGGGAGCAGGCTCATGAACTGTCAGTCTTCTTTCTGCATTGGGGTGAAGGATAGAGAGGGGTTCCACTATCAAGGGCTCTGTGGGAGGAGCCTGAGATTTCTTGATCTTGCGTTTCTTTTTGCTGGGGGCAGTAGGAGAGGCTTCAGAGCTTTTCCTTTTCCTGGCTTCAGCCTCTGCATTCCGTGTCTTCTTAAGCTCACAAGCGGTTGACCGACTCTTTGGCTTCGAGCCAGTCGTGGCGGTTGGGAAGACAATCGGAATAGCTTCTTGTCTTGGTGCCTCTGGTTCATTCACAGCAGGCTGCTTCTTCTTCTTCGCGGCCATCTTGGGGTCGATGCCAGGATGCCCAAGTGCCTTGCGCTTCTCGGCCTCATTGTAGGCCTGCACACATCGTTCTGCCAGAGACTTCATTCGCTCACGCGAGCCCTGAGCTTCAGCACGCTTCTTCAGGAAATTTTCCTTGAGCTCATGTAACATGGTTTTGAAGCTCTTTACTTCCTGCACGCTGAGCCTGGCCATGTGCTTCTTGAACTGAGCCTTTTCATGATCAATTTTCTGCTTCAGCTCAACTATGCGCTGAGCAATTGCAAGTTCTGAAGCAATTGCGCCTTGAAAGGCGACGCTGAGACCGACAGGCAGCTGCAGATCTTCGAAGCTGATGTCTGGTGAGGCAAACCATTCATCGATGAAGTTGTGGATGATGGCGACATCAAAGAGAGGTAAATTGTTGAAGATTTCAGCTTCTTCTTTGCTTTTGATAAGCTGCTCTAGAGCATCATCTCCCAGATCTTCATCGCTTGATAGATCAATGGCTTCGCTGCGCAGAATGGCAGCAGCAGTGAGCTCTTTGCCTGTTTGTTGCTGGGGCTCCTTTTCCTTCTGGGGCTTGGAGACGCGGGATACGTCTTCAGACTGCACACTGACTTCAGGAGGTGCAGTTTTCAATGGCTTCGCCCTTGAGATTTTTGAGGCAGGGCCGGCTTGGAAGCTTTTGGTTTCTTCGTCTGCTTTGGCTTCGGCACAACAGGAGCTTCATCAGACTCAGAGTCAGCTGGAGGGTCATTTATGGCAGTCCCTTGGACTAAGATGTGAGTGATCAGGCCCTCAAGATTGGCAAACAGACCGATGACATTGGGTTCCGCGTCGCGTGTGCCATCTGCCCTTGGTGCGGAGGGACCAGGGTTGAAGTCTAACCCAAATTTCTTCTTGTTTAGCTTCGCTGACTGTTGGGCAAACTGAAAGTTGCGCTTGAAGAGATTGTCGTCACGACACCAGAGGAGTGACGACGGATGCGCTTCATCAGGCTGTGGTCCTCGGACCATGCATGGGTAGAAGCCTTGAGCAATGGCTTCATCTCTGGTCCTGGGCAAGAGATTCTTGAAGCGGATGTCCCCCCATGGTCTCCTGATGGCACTTTTCTCAGCATACTCCTCGGTGACGAAGCGGTATTTGAACCACTGTTCTGCCCAATAGCGTCGAATCCATTGGATTCGTGTCTTGCGCTGCCCATAGCTCTCCTCTGGATCTGTTTTGTACATTTCTGCCAAGTCTTCAGGCAGATCCTTGGAAGTTCCCTTACGTCTCTGTCTGCCCCCCTTTCTTGCTGCTGCTTCTGAAGCCATAAACTTTAACTTGAAAGGCTTCAAAGCTTTCAAAGGCTTCAAAGGCTTTCTTTTTCTGGACCAACAGGAACTGGCTTCAGGAGAGTTTATGTGATGCTGTAAGAATTCTGCAAATGAATGCAGACTATGAGAACTGAAGGATTCTCCCATGGACATGTACCTGTGACAGCATTAAGGTGCGAGGGAAGGGGAAGAGGTCATATGCATCCTCAGAAGGTTTTGAAGATTAATCAGTTTAGAAGACATTGACCTCATCGTGCGAAGACATTCACTCATAGATAAGAAGTTGGTTCCAGATTTGTACGAACCCATAGATCAGTACAAGTGAGGAATCTACCTACTTTATGAAGCACAAGTGAATATACTAGGCATGTTATGAGATGGAGCGAGAGATCTAACTAGTGTGAAGAGAAACTTCTTATGGTAGAAAGTGACAGAACCATGAGATCAAAAGAGGCTGTAAAAAGAAGTTTTATTTACCACACTGGAACTGCTAGACGGAAGGGAGTTGATGCCGAGCAGTTCAGTCCTCCGTGCCCTAACTTGGCGACGGAAAACACCTACGGCGACGGCGGAGAGGACGATGTCCGTGGTCGGCGTGAGGACGGCATTGGAGAGGTTGCGGCAGCGAAGCGCTTCGTCTCCGGCGTCGTCGAGTGCTAGCGGTGGCGCTAGGGTTCTTGCGAGGGTGGAAGAAGGAGATAATGACTGCGGTAAGTGTGAATTTATAGGCTCAGGGGCGGCACTGTGCTATTACACAGGTGCCCCTGGCGGTTCGCATTTGGGGAACGCGTGGCCAGTTAGCGGAAGTTTGGGGTTTGTTCCACGTCCCATGCACGCCTAAATTGTCGGGCGGTCGTTCCTGCTTCTCTGGATTTTATGTGGAGGAATGAGCATTAAAAACGGACTTTATGGTTGTCTCTATATCTTCAGCTGACAAGGACACAGTGAAGACATTCGACAGTTTCAACAGAATGCATATGACTTAGAGAGAGATAGAGTTTGAGATAGAAAGCATAGAGAAGTTTGGGGTCCGATCACATTCACTTAGTTCAAAAGATTCAACATGAAGACATAGCTATAAGTGAATGCTGTAGAGGACAGAGCACTAGCATATATATATATATCTATACAAGCAACGTAGTGAAGATAATCATGAAGACATGTTTGAAGCCAAACCAAATGTGAAGACAACCAAATGTGAAGATATTGCAAGGTAACGCCATGAGTGAAACACTTCAAAATAGAACGTTTGGTGGTGGCGTTACCCACCGTATAGGAAGTATTAGACCCAGACACGGCGCACAATTATCGTGGCGCTCCAAAGTCAAATTCCACATTAATGTATTCACGCTTAGAATGTATGTCTTCATTGAATGAAGATATACTTTACTTTGTGTGTTGCACATCTAAGTCATCAATATGCATAAGTGTTAGGATGTGTGCCTGATCACAGGACATTTGAGGATTCCAAGATATTTAGCTCACACCGTAACTTGCAAAATCTCTTCTCATCCAAGGGCTTGGTGAAGATATCCGCCAATTGCTCTTCAGTGTTGACGTGTATGATATCAATGTCTTCCTTCACAACATGATCTCTGAGAAAGTGATGACGAATTTCAATATGCTTTGTCTTCGAGTGCTGAACTGGGTTGTTGGCAATCTTGATGGCGCTTTCGTTGTCGCAGTAAAGTGGCACTTGCTTCAGATGAATGCCATAGTCCTTGAGTGTTTGCTTCATCCACAGAAGCTGAGCGCAGCAAGATCCAGCAGCAATGTATTCAGATTCAGCAGTGGAGAGAGACACACAGTTCTGCTTCTTTGAAGACCAACATACAAGTGATCGTCCCAGAAAGTGACATGTGCCTGATGTAGACTTGCGATCAACCTTGTCACCAGCATAATCAGCATCCGAAAATCCAACCAAATCAAACTCTGAGCCCTTTGGATACCATAATCCTAGAGTTGGGGTGTGAGCCAAATATGGAAGAATTCGCTTCACAGCTAAGTGATGCGACTCCTTTGGTGCCGCTTGAAATCGAGCACACATGCAAACACTAAGCATGATATCTGGCCTAGATGCACATAAATAAAGCAAAGAACCAATCATGGAGCGGTATACCTTTTGATCGAACTCTTTACCATTGTCGTCAGGACCTAGATGATGTTTGGCTGGCATTGGTGTTGTGAAGCCTTTGCAGTCTTGCATACCGAACTTCTTCAGGCAATCTTTGAGATACTTCTCTTGAGATATGAAGATACCATTGCGTTGTTGTCGTATTTGAAGGCCAAGGAAGAACTTCAGCTCCCCCATCATGGACATCTGATATTGCTCTTGCATCATATATCCAAACTCTTCACTGTACTTCTGATTGGTGCAGCCGAAGATAATGTCATCCACATATATTTGGCACACAAACAGTTCACCATCATATGTCTTCGTGAAAAGAGTGGGATCCAGGGAACCATGTATGAAGCCTTTGCTCTTCAGGAAGTATTTGAGTGTGTCATACCAGGCCCTAGGGGCTTGTTTGAGGCCATACAGTGCCTTGTTGAGCTTGTATACCATGTCAGGATGTTTTGGATTTTCAAAGCCAGGTGGCTGTGCAACATACACTTCTTCTTCAATCTTGCCATTGAGAAAGGCACTTTTCACATCCATTTGATATAGAAGTATGTATGATGATTTGCATAGGCCAGCAGTATGCGTATAGCTTCAAGCCTTGCCACAGGAGCAAATGTTTCATCGAAATCAATGCCCTCCACTTGAGTATATCCTTGAGCAACGAGACGAGGTTTGTTTCTGACAACTTGACCATGCTCATCTTGCTTGTTGCGGTATATCCATTTGGTGCCTATTATGTTGTGCTTCCGTGGATCAGGACGCTTAACCAGTTCCCATACATTATTCAGCTCAAATTGTTGAAGCTCTTCTTGCATAGCTTGAATCCATTCAGGTTCCATGAAGGCTTCTTCAACTTTCTTGGGTTCTGATATTGATACGAATGCGAAGTGCCCACAGAAATTTGCTAGCTGAGTTGCCCTTGAACGAGTGAGTGGACCAGGTGCATTGATGCTGTCAATTATTCTGTCATTCTGCACTTCATTTGCAACACGAGGATGTACAGGGCGAAGACCTTGCTCTTGCTGATCTGTGTTGTTGTTGAAAGGAATGTCTTCAGGCTGAGCATTGTCTTCATGTTGATCAGGTGCTGAGATGATAAGTTCTTCTTCAGGATGAGCTTCAGAAGGTATAGTCTCTCCAGTTCCCATAAGCTTGATTGATTCACTAGCTGGAACTTCATCTAGCACATTTGGCAGTTGCTCTCTTTGTGAACCATTTGTCTCATCGAACCGCACATCCACTGTTTCAACCACTTTGTAATGAAAGAGATTGAAGACTCTGTAGGAGTGCGAGTCCTTTCCATATCCAAGCATAAAGCCCTCATGTGCTTTAGGTGCAAATTTTGAAGTGTGATGTGGGTCCTTGATCCAGCACCTTGAGCCAAATACTCTGAAGTAACTGGCATTTGGCTTCTTGCCAGTTAGGAGTTCATAAGATGTCTTGTTCAGAAGCTTGTGAAGATAAACACGATTGATTGTATGGCATGCAGTATCAATGGCTTCAGTCCAGAATTTTCTTGGAGTCTTGTATTCATCTAGCATCGTTCTGGCCATCTCAATGAGTGTTCTGTTCTTGCATTCGACGACGCCATTCTGCTGTGGCGTGTACGGAGCTGAGAATTCATGTGTGATGCCCAAGGTATCAAGATATGTATCAAGGCCAGTGTTCTTGAATTCAGTGCCATTGTCACTTCTTATGTGCTTTATCTTGGCGCCAAAATTGTTCATAGCTCGATTGGCGAAGCGTCTGAAGACATCCTGCACTTCAGTCTTGTAAAGGATTATGTGCACCCAAGTATATCTAGAGTAATCATCAACAATCACGAAGCCATAGAGGCAAGCAGTGGTAGTAAAAGTTGAGTAGTGAGTGGGACCGAAAAGATCCATGTGGAGCAGCTTGAAAGGTTGAGTAGTAGTCATGATTGTCTACAAAGGATGCTTTGCCCTTGTCATCTTCCCTGCTTCACAGGCACCGCATAAGTGATCTTTCTTGAACTTGACGCCCTCGATGCCTATGACATGCTTTTTCTTCGCAAGGGTGTGGAGGTTCCTCATGCCAGCATGCCCAAGCCTCCGATGCCAAAGCCAGCATTCTGAAGCTTTTGCAAGAAGACATACTGCAAGTTGTGGTCCTGCTGAGAAATCTACCACGTACAAATCACCTTTCCGATACCCTTCAAACACTAGAGACTTGTCAGATTCCATTAGTACCAGGCAACGATATTTTCCAAACATTACGATCATATTCAAATCGCAAAGCATTGAGACAGACATTAAGTTGAAGCCAAGGGATTCAACAAGCATGACTTTATCCATGTGTTGATCCTTTGAGATTGCAACTCTACCTAGACCCAATACCTTACTTTTACCAGTGTCAGCAAATGTGATGTGGCTCTTGTCGGATGGACGTAATGTTGAGTCCATAAAAAGGCTTCTTTTGCCAGTCATGTGATTTGTACACCCACTGTCAATAATCCATTCTGAAGACTTTGAAGTCGTTGGTGTCGTACCCTACAGTGCAGTTAGGGGGATAGGCTTCACAAAGAGAATTGTGAAGCATAAACATTTGATGAACCAGTGGGTTATGAAAACTTAGATCCAGATTAGGACTAATAGGGAGAGTAGCATGTGATTCAGGAACGAAGTACATAATGATGCCATTCGGGCATTTTATCTTGCGCCCTACAAGATTTTTAAGGTCCCCAGCAATAGCATCAGAAGATTTTGTTTTTCTGCTGGAGACCTTTCCCTGCAAAAGAGAGTTAAGCTTTCTTAACCACCCACATCTTCAAGGGTGGCTTAGAAGCGATAAGTCTAAGGAAGCATCTGAGAATTTTGGCTTTGAAGCCTTAGCAGACAGTCTAGCAGTTGGACAATAGTACTCATAGGAATAGGCAGAATAATTTTGGTCATATGAACATGATGATTCGAAGAACCGCTCTCATATTCATATGCCTGAGTATGGTTTCCCTGCAAAACATTTGCATTAGTGTGACTCAGGTGAGTCCTCTGTTTGTATGAAGCCTTTGGACCATATGAAGCCTTTGGTCTGAGGTTTATCTTCTTCAAGTGAGGTGTCATGAAGACATTCACAGGAAGATTTTCCAGACATTTTTTCGGAACCCAGATCTTCTTCATAGGCGGTCCATTCCTGCAGTTAGTACCAATGTACCTGGCAAACACTTCACCATTCTGATTCTTAAACAGTTTATAGTTTGCATCAAAGGATTCATCAATGTTAATGGGGTTTGCACAAGTGAAGCCAGATAAATTGGATGGATCTGCTGAAAGTTCCTTTGCAGCAACCCATGTGGTTTTGGGGTACTGCTCAGGTTTCCAGTAAGAGCCATCTGCATTTATTTTCCTCACAAACCCAACACCCTCTTTCCTAGGGTTTCGGTTCAGAATCTGCTTCTTGAGGACATCACATAATGTCTGATGTCCTTTAAGACTTTTGTACATCCCTGTTTCCAGCAATGTCTTCAACCTAGCATTCTCATCAGCAATAGCAGTGGTATCCTCAGCAGAGGAGTTAGTTACCACATCAACAGTTGAAGATATTGGAACAGCAGTAGCAGTGGAACATTCAGCAACAGAAGTAGCATTATCACGTTCAATGCATTTAAGACATGGTGGTTCAAATCCTTCTTGAGCGGGACTGATCTGTTCGGCGCGAAGTGACTCGTTTTCCTTTTGAAGATCTTCATGAGCCGCTCTCAATTTCTCAAGTTCTTGCTTCCTTTGAAGATAATCATAGGAAAGCTTTTCATGAGTTGTTGAGAGAGTATCAAGACGATCTTCAAGTTCCTGATACTTAACGTGAAGGTTTTTTATGTCTTCAATTAAGGATTCAGATCGAGTCATTTCAGCACCCAACAGATCATCGCTTCTGTCTAACAGTTTTTGAGTATGTTCCATAGCTTTCTGTTGTTCAGTTGCAATTTTAGCAAGTGTTTTGTAGCTGGGTTTTGAATCACAGTCAGAGTCATCGTCACTAGATGTTTGATAGCGAGTAGTGCGTGTGTTTACCTTGGCACCGTGTGCCATGAAGCAGTAGGTAGGAGTGGAGTCATTCTTGTCATTTGCGTCGGTGTCAGTGATGCAGTTATTGTCTTCAGTGTTGAAGATGGACTTGGCGACGTATGCTGTAGCCAGACTCGCAATGCCAGAATCAGACTCCTCCTCAGACTCCACCTCTGCCTCCTCAGATGCGGACTCCTCCTCTGAATCCATCTCCTTGCCAACAAACGCACGTGCCTTGCCAGATGAGCTCTTCTTGTGTGATGAAGACTTTGAGGAAGACTTGGAAGAAGACTTTGGGTATTTCTTCTTCTTCTTGTCGTCAGAATCATATTCCTTGCTCTTCTTCTTCCTTCTGTTCTCATTGTCCCACTGTGGACACTCAGAGATGAAGTGTCCAGTTTTCTTGCACTTGTGACATGTTTTCTTCTTGTAGTCATGAGCAGAAGCTTCATCATTCCTTGAGCTTGATCGTGAAGATTTTCTGAAGCCTTTCTTCTTGGTGAATTTTTGGAACTTCTTCACTAGCATTGCAAGTTCCCTTCCAATGTCTTCAGGATCATCAGAACTGCTGTCAGATTCTTCTTTAGATGAGGAAACAGCTTTTGCCTTCAAGGCACGAGTTCATCCATAGTTTGGACCGTAGATATCTCTTTTCTCAGAAAGCTGAAACTCATGTGTGTTGAGCCTCTCAAGTATGTCAGATGGATCGAGTGTCTTGAAATCAGGACATTCTTGAATCATCAGGGCTAGGATGTCAAACGAACTATCAAGTGATCTCAGCAGCGTCTTGACGATTTCATGTTTGGTGATCTCAGTGGCGCCGAGGGCTTGAAGCTCATTTGTGATGTCAGTGAGCCGATCAAATGTGTGCTGGACATTCTCATTGTCATTTCGCTTGAAGCGGCTGAAGAGGTTGCGAAGGACACTGATTCTTTGATCTCTCTGGGTTGAGACGCCTTCATTGACCTTGGAGAGCCAGTCCCAGACCAGCTTGGATGTCTTCAAGGCACTCACACGGCCATACTGTCCTTTTGTCAGATGGCCACAGATGATATTTTTGGCGGTAGAGTCCAGTTGAGTGAACTTCTTGACATCAGCAGCAGTGACACCTTCTCCAGCCTTGGGAACGCCGTTCTCGACGACATACCATAGGTCGACGTCAATGGCTTCAAGATGCATGCGCATCTTATTCTTCCAGTAGGGATATTCAGTTCCATCGAAGACGGGGCACGCAGCGGAGACTTTGATTATCCCTGCAGTCGACATAGCTAAAACTCCAGGTGGTTAAACCGAATCACACAGAACAAGGGAGCACCTTGCTCTGATACCAATTGAAAGTGCGTTATATCGACTAGAGGGGGGGTGAATAGGCGATTTTTATGAAAGTCTTCAAAACGTGAGAGTTATGAAGACAAACAGCGAAGATTATGCCTTTTACTATGCAACGGAAGTTAGATTACACTAGGCCAGCCATGGTCATGTATTCAATAGAGTGAAAGCATAATGACAAACAACTGCAGTGTAATAAGGATCAGGTAGGAAGAAGTTATGAAGCCAAATAGTTCATACATACACGTTGTGAAGACAAAAGATAAAGCAAGCATGCAATGGCTTCACAATGTGTAACAGTAAGAAAAGGAAGTGAAGATGGAACCAGTGACTCGTTGAAGACAATGATATGTTGGACCAGTTCCAGTTGCTGTGAAAACTGTACGTCTGGTTGGAGCGGCTAGGTATTTAAATCTTAGGACACACAGTCCCGGACACCCAGTCCTGAACACACAGTCCAGGACACCAAGTCCTCACCGTATTCTCCTTGAGCTAAGGTCACTTAGTCCTCGCCCAATCACTCTGGTAAGTCTTCAAGGTAGACTCCCAAACCTTCACAAACTTCGTTCACTGGCAATCCACAATGTCTCTTGGATGCTCTGAACGCGATGCCTAACCGTCTGGAGGATTCACAGTCCTCAAGTGTAATAAGTCTTCGGATCACACAGACAAGAAGACTCAAGTGATGCGCAATTTGCTCTGGCTCTGGGTGGTTAGGGGTTTTCTCCTCACTAGGAATTTTCTCTCAAAGGCTTCGAGGTGGGTTGCTCTCAAACGACAAAAGCCGTGCACTGAAATCTGAGCAGCCAACCATTTATGGTTGTGGGGGTGGGCTATTTATAGCCACTTGGCAACCCGACCTGATTTGTCCGAAATGACCCTGGGTCACTAAGGAACTGACACGTGTCTCAACGGTCAGATTTCAAACTCTCATGGCAACTTTGCTTGGGCTGCAAGCAAAGCTGACTTATCCGGCTCTGGACAAGATTCGCTCTCATTGTCTTCGCTCGAAGACATAGGTTTTTTGATTTAGGCATCACTTCAGTCATTCTGACTGGTTCTCCTGGACCCCACTTGACAGTACGGTGGTTCCTATGACTCAACACAAAAGAAAAAGAACTACGAAAGATCTAAGTCTTCGAGCTCCATAGGCTTCATAACGTGTCTTCTTTTGTCATCGTCTTCAATGTGAATATCTTCATATACCACCTTTGTCTTCAATGTGTTCATACATTTTTAGGGGTCATCTCTGGTAGTAAAGCCGAATCAATGAGGGACCTCTACCTGTGTTTTGTTGCAATTCTCACAAACACATTAGTCCCTCAACTAGGTTTGTCGTCAATACTCCAAAGCCAACTAGGGGTGGCACTAGATGCACTTACAGAAATAAATAATAATTATTATTGCCTCTAGGGCATATTTCCTTTAGTCTCCCACTTGCACTAGAGTCAATAATCGAGTTCACATCTTTATGTGATTAGTTCACATCTCCATGTGACTAATACCCAAAGGGTTTACTAGAGTCAATAATCTAGTTCACATCGCTGTGTGATTAACACCCAAAGAGAGATCATGTTTTGCTTGTGAGAAAAGTTTAGTCTACGAGTCTGCAACATTCAGATCCGTATGTATTTTGCAATTTTTTATGTCTACAATGCTCTGCATGGAGCTACTCTAGCTAATTGCTCCCACTTTCAGTATGTATCTAGATCGAGACTTGGAGTCATCTAGATCGATGTAAAAAGCTTGCATCGACCTAACTCTTTACGACGAACTCTTTTTATCACCTCCATAACCGAGAAATATTTCCTTAGTCCTCTAAGGATAATTTTGACCGCTGTCCAGTGATCTACTCCTAGATCACTATTGTACTTCCTTGCCAGAAAGATGCTAAGGTATACAATAGGACTGGCAAACAACATAGCGTAGTTTATAGAACCTATGACTGAGGCATAGGGAATGAATTTTCATTCTCTTTCTATTTTCTGATGTGGTCGGGTTTTGAGTCTTTACTCAACTTCACACCTTGCAACACAGGCAAGAACGCCTTCTTTGACTATTCCATTTTGAACTACTTCAAAATCTTGTCAAGGTATGTACTCATTCAAAAAACTTATCAAACGTCTTGATCTATCTCTATAGATCTTGATGCTCAATGTGTAAGCAGCTTCATCGAGGTATTTCTTTGAAAAACTCTTTTCAAACACTCCTTTATGCTTTCCAGAAAATTCTACATTATTTCCGATCAACAATATGTCATTCACATATACTTATCAGAAATGTTGTAGTGCTCCCACTCACTTTCTTGTAAATATAAGCTTCACCGCAAGTCTGTAATCAAAGCATATATTCCAACTCTGAGATGCTTGCACCAGTCCATAGATGGATCATTGGAGCATGCTCACTTTGTTAGCACCTTTAGGATCGGCAAAACCTTCTGGTTGCATCATATACAACTCTTCTTTTAAGAAATCCATGAAGGAATGCAATTTTGACATCCATTTTCTAGATTTCATAAAATGCGGCAACTGCTAACATGATTCGGACAGACTTTTAAGCATCGATACGAGTGAGAAAATCTCATCGTAGTCAACACCTTGAACTTGTCAAAAACAGTTTGCGACAATTCGAGATTTGTAGATAGTAACACTACTATCAGTGTCCGTCTTCCTCTTGAAAATCCATTTATTCTTAATGACTCACCGATCATCGGGCAAGTCAATCAAAGTCCATACTTTGTTCTCATACATGGATCCCATCTCAGATTTCATGGCCTCAAGCCATTTCGCGGAATCTGGGCTCATCATCGCTTCCTCATAGTTCATAGGTTCGTCATGGTCAATTAACATGACATCCAGAATAGGATTACTGTACCACTCTGGTGCGGATCTCACTCTGGTTGACCTACGAGGTTCGGTAGTAACTTGATCTGAAGTTACATGATCATCATCGTTAGCTTCCTCACTAATTGGTGTAGGAGTCACAGGAACAGATTTCTGTGATGAACTACTTTCCAATAAGGGAGCAGGTAGAGTTACCTCATCAAGTTCTACTTTCCTCCCACTCACTTCTTTCGAGAGAAACTCCTTCTCTAGAATGGATCCATTCTTAGCAATGAATGTCTTGCCTTTGGATCTGTGATAGAAGGTGTACCCAACTGTCTCCTTTGGGTATCCTATGAAGACACATTTCTCCGATTTGGGTTTGAGCTTATCAGGATGAAACTTTTTCACATATGCATCGCAACCCCAAACTTTAAGAAACGACAACTTTGGTTTCTTGCCAAACCACAGTTCATATGGCGTCATCTCAACGGATTTAGATGGTGCCCTATTTAACGTGAATGCAGGTCGAGCCTCAGGGTAAGCCTCTTACTCAAGTTTGGCTGCGTTTTTTCGGGGCTCCCTCGAAGCCGATGCAGAATGCTAGGGTCGTGGCTAGCTTGGGCATTATGGTGGGGAAAACTGAGAGAGTGGATATGGCTTTTACCAGAGCTCGCGGGGTAGCCCGACTGCTGGTTAGTGTTCTGGATATTGAGTTCGTGCCTGATGTGATCAAGTGGACATATCGAGGCCAGATTTTTCATCTCGTGATTGAGTTTGAGGATGAGAGTCTGTTCGCCGAGGCGGCTAACGGGACTGATGTTGATATGCATGAGGGAGATGACAGTTCGGGAGCTAAGGAGGCATCGGTCGATGATTCTGGACGAAAGTTGTCCAATGGACCGGGGTCCGATTCTCAGACGCCCGGGGATGGGACGGTACCACCCTCCTCGGTGCCTATGACTTCTATGAGATTTGGGTCTTTCGAGCCTGCTTCTGCGCCTCCGAGACTTTGGAGTGATCGGGTGGAGTCTGACGAGGTTTTTGAGCACGCGTTACGTGCTTTGGATTTTGAGGATGCTGTGAGCCCCGTCCTTGGGGCATCGCCGATCTCGGTCAGGGGAGAGGAGGAGGAGTCTATGCAGGTGGCCACTCCCCCATACACATCACGTTGACTCTCCTCAGGACGAGGTTCCGGT
Organism: Triticum urartu; assembly: GCF_003073215.2. Classification (NCBI taxonomy): domain Eukaryota; kingdom Viridiplantae; phylum Streptophyta; class Magnoliopsida; order Poales; family Poaceae; genus Triticum; species Triticum urartu. Next base: position 454,096,350 of record NC_053027.1, read on the forward strand.
GGTGGAGGTCTTACCTTCGGGAGGGGGTCCGGGGCAGGTGGCCTCAGCTCTCTCTTCTTCTTTCATGGTGCCGGAGCTGCAGGGGGCGGTTCCGCCTTCTGAAGGGGGCTCGGAGCAGGTGGCCCCGGCGCCCTCTTCTCTTCTCGCGGTGGACGAGGCCTCAGTGGTGGCGGTCTAACCTTCGGGAGGGGGTCCGGGGCAGGTGGCCTCGACACTCTCTTCTCCTCTCGCGATGCCGGAGCTGCAGGTGGCGGCTCCGTCGTTTGGAGGGGGTTCGGGGCGGGTGGCCTCGGAGCCTTTTTCACCTGGGGCTCCTAGGGTGGCCGCCCATCTTGTGGTGGGTGGGGAGTTCGGGCAGGTGGCCCATGCACTCCCCTTCCCCGGTACGTTGCCGTCTCTGTGCGGTGGGGCGCGACCGACGTCGGCGGCGCCTTCGAGCGCCCCACCGCTTTCAGGCGTTCCTGCTGGTTCGTCCATGGAGGCCGACCGGCTGCGTGTTTGGGGTGAGGCAGGAGGCCCCACTAAGGGAGTCCTGGATTAGGGGGTCCTTGGACAGCCGGACTATATACTTTGGCCGGACTGTTGGACTATGAAGATACAAGATTGAAGACTTCGTCCCGTGTCTGGGTGGGACTCTCCTTTGCGTGGAAGGCAAGCTTGGCAATTCGGATATGTAGATCTCCTCCATTGTAACCGACTCTGTGTAACCCTAGCCCCCTCCGGTGTCTATATAAACCGGAGGGTTTAGTCCGTAGGACAACAACGATCATAATCATAGGCTAGCTTCTAGGGTTTAGCCTCTACGATCTCGTGGTAGATCAACTCTTGTAATACTCATATCATCAAGATCAATCAAGCAGGAAGTAGGGTATTACCTCCATCGAGAGGGCCCGAACCTGGGTAAACATTGTGTCCCCCGCCTCCTGTTACCATCAGCCTTAGACGCACAGTTCGGGACCCCCTACCCGAGATCTGCCGGTTTTGACACCGACATTGGTGCTTTCATTGAGAGTTCCACTGTGCCGTCACGATAAAGGCTTGATGGATCCTTCAATCATCGGCAACGATGCGATCAAGGGTGAGGTTTTTCTCCCCGGACAGAACTTCGTATTCGGTGGCTTCATACTGCGGGCCAACTCGCTTGGCCATCTGGAGCAGATCGAGAGCTACGCCCCTGGCCATCAGGCCAGGTTTGGAAGCTTGAACTATACCGCCGACATCCGCGGAGACTTGATCTTCGACGGATTCGAGCCCAGGTCAGGTGCGCTGCACAGTCACGACGAGCATGACTTAGCTCTGCCGTCGGACGGTGTTCGGGAGATCACACCTGTGGCTACTCCGGCCCTCAATTCGGAGGAGATCGTGCCGTTCGAGGACGGGTGGTTGGACCCCGCCACGGAAGCTGCACACTCAGCAGCGATAGAGCCAAATACTGACTCCACCTCCTATGAGACCTGTGTTACTGGACCCTTGGATTCTTCCCCGGCCACAGGCTCCGAACCGCCTGCGTCCGTGCCTATCCAATCTGATTGGGCGCCGATCATGGTGTTTACCTCCGCAGATATTTTTCAGCACTCGCCCTTGGGCGATGTGCTAGATTCATTGAGATCTCTCTCCTTATTAGGAAACCCTAGGTCGAACTATGTCTGGCTCGAGTGGGAAGCGGACGACGAAGGAATTCGTTCCCCACCCGCCACCCACTTAATAGCCACTGTCAACGACTTAACCGACATGCTTGATTTCGACTCCGAAGACATCGACGGTATGGACAACGATGCAGGAGAGAAACAGGAACCACCGCCCACAGGGCGCTGGACAACCACTTCATCACACGATATATACATGGTGGATACACCCATAGAAAACAACGACGAGGAACGGGAGGATGCAGCGAAGGATAGTCCCCTCGAGAAGCAACCAAAGTGACGACGTAGGCGCCGCTCCAAATCCCGCCTCAGCAAAAACAGCGATAACAACGCAAGAAAGAATAATACCCCGGTCGACTCCAAGGGAAACGACGACCACACAGACCCATCGATGGAGCAGGGTGAGCCAGCGGACGGCGAACATAGTACAGAGCCGCTGTCCGATCACGGCGACGCCGAGGGTAAAGCTCGTCAACCTGTATCCAGAGAGGAGAACAGTCCGGACGACGATGCACACATCATCTCAGAAAGGCACTTGGAACAAGAGAACCTCCATAGAAGGCTTATCGCCACCGCGAGGAGCCTGAAGAAACAGAAGCAAAGGCTTAAGGCCACGCATAACATGCTCAGCAGCAGATGGAACAAAGTGCTTGACACTAAAGAAAATTATGGCAGAAGTCGCCACACAAAGAGCTATCCAAAGCGCAAGCTGCTTCCTGAATTCGATGACGAGGCTTTAGAGCCCATTCAGCCAAAAAATAAAACGGCCGACCAGCCGGATCAACCACCCCGTGGCCGCGACAGAGCGGCTAACGACGCCGCACACAAGTCAGCACATGATTTACGTGAAGACCCGCACAAAAAAGCCGGTATGACCAGGTCCATCTATGGATCTAGGAAGCGTGCTCCGGCACAGGATCATGTCCGCCCAAATGACTATACTGACCGAATAACAGCTCGGAATCAAAACCAAACATTACAACCGTCCGAAGAATGCCATGACACATCAAAATACAGGGGTGCCGCGCACCCCCTATGCTTCACCGATGAGGTGATGGACCACGAATTTCCAGAGGGATTCAAACCCGTGAACATAGAGGCATACGACGGAATGACAGACCCTAGGGTCTGGATTGAGGACTTTATCCTTCACATCGACATGGCTCGCGGAGATGATCTCCACACCATCAAATACCTGCCCGTCAAGTTGAAAGGACCAGCTCGGCACTGGCTGAAAAGCCTCCCTGAAAACTCAATTGGAAGCTGGGAGGAGCTTGAGGATGCTTTTAGGGCCAATTTTTAAGGGACCTATGTCCGACCGCCGAACGCAGACGATTTAAGTCACATAATTCAATAGCCTGGAGGGTCATCCCGAAAGCTTTGGATCATATTTCTCACGAAGAAGAATCAAATCATTGACTGCCCGGATGCCGAAGCCTTAGCGGCTTTCAAGCACAGTGTCCGGGATGAATGGCTCGCTAGACACCTCGGCCAGGAGAAACCGAGGACAATGACAGCCCTAACAAGCATCATGACCCGCTTTTGCGCGGGCGAAGACAATTGGCTAGCCCGTAGCGGCACCTGCAACCCAGCCACATCCGAAGTCAGGGATGGCAACGGGAAACCGTGACGCAATAAAAGCAAGCGTCGAAACAATGAAGACAGCCCAGACAGCACGGCGGTAAACGCTGGATTCAGGGGCTCTCGACCCGGTCAACAAAAAAATCCATTTAAAGGCAACAGAGATGGACCGTTCAGCCTAAACAAGATTCTAGACAGATTATGTCAGATTCATGGCACCTCCGACAAACCGGCGAACCACACCAACAGAGAATGTCGGGTCTTCAAGCAAGTCGGCAAGCTAAACGTCGAACACAAGGGGAGGGAGACACCAAGCGAAGACGAGGATGAGCCTCGCTAGCCGAACACTGGGGGATAGAAAAATTCCCACCAGAGGTCAAAACAGTGAACATGATTTACGCAACCCACATACCGAAGAGGAGGCGCTAGCGTGCACCCCGAGACGTATACGCTATAGAGCCCGTCACCCCCAAGTTCAACCCTTGGTCGGCCTGCCCGATCACTTTTGATCGAAGGGATCACCCGACTAATATCCGGCAGGGAGGATCGGCTGCCTTGGTGCTAGACCCAATAATTAACGGATATCATCTCACCCGAGTCCTTATGGACGGCGACAGTAGTCTTAATCTGATATATCAGGACACCGTCCGCAAAATGGGGATAGACCCGACAAGAATCAACCAAAGCAAATACTACCTTTAAAGGAGTAATACCAGGCCCAGTGACCCGTTGTACGGGCTCTCTAGTACTAGAGGTTGTATTCGGTTCTTCCGACAACTTCCGAAGCGAAGAATTAACCTTCGACATCACTCCATTCCAAAGCGTCCGTCACGCACTACTTGGGAGAACGGCCTTCCTCGTTTTAATGCAGTACCGCATTACGCTTATCTTAAATTTAAGATGCCTGGTCCAAGGGCATCATCATAGTTAGCGGAAACACAGAGCATTCCTCACGTAGGGAGGAATATGTGGCGGCTCTAGTAGCCAACCACTGAACGACCTCTCCAACCAGAAGAAATGATCAGTCGTCAAGACGGCGGACACGGTTAGACGAGTCCGGTGCACCACTAGCTGTAACAGCTCAGATAAGCCTGAGATCGGGTCGATGGACATACCCCCATAGGTGGTGCTAGGGGCTTCCCACATGTAAAAAGGGCTACAGTTCGGCCTGACCCTATTTAAAATTGCATTTTAATGGTTCATTAAGAATAACCAATTTTTCGCACGAAGACTTTCACCTGGGTTTTTCTCTTTTACAGATGATCATCGTGCTACACCCTTCCAGGATACGGCACAACGGAGACACATGCGCAGACATGTAGTAGGGCCCCACTCAAAGGTTTCTTTTTAGATTTAGACCATGTGTAAACCTTTTTTACTGTCTCTTGTTGCTTCACTCCCTCCGGATACTCAACACAACCAAAAGGGATTCTGGCGTTATTGACATTTTGTCACGTCAAACTAATGCAAGTATGTGGAAATTAAGGGCTCATAATTGAGGGCGTTTCTCAGCCCAGTATATGATGCAAAGCCCGAACACCTTAGGGAGAGTTCGGTGTCGCAAGTTTGGCCTTATATGCATCAGCTCCGAATCATGTCTTTGGTCAATAGTTGGGTTTGCCCGGCTCCCGTGTTTTGCTACCTTACGTTCCGCTCTATCGGCTAAGGTGGCACCGGGAGAACTACTACGATTGTGCCCTGGTTCATCTGGATGAGCACCTCAGTAGAGAAAGCCGAAAACTGACTATCATGATAAAGCGCGAGATTGGTCAACCACTCGATGACTCAGCGGAATCTTCGCGATTCCTCCGCATTAACGAAGGACCGGTTTTCCGGTCATGTATGTACGCGCACCGTGTTCGGATGAGCGCAGAAGTACCAGGGGCTATATAGTAGCCCCACCGTCAAACTCCTATGGCTAAGTGAAAGTGTTAAAGCTATATAGTCCGATTGCCTTGTTCGCCGCGCTATCACCTCCTTAATGGACCAAGACGTTGGGTCCAGTGTGAACACGCGCTTTTCCAAACACCCCCGCATTATATGCGTGGGGGCTGAAGCTGACGACTGCAAACTTTCAGGTTATATGCATACATAAACGGCCGCACAGGAGGCATCATAATACTTTTAGGCAAAAGTATAAATACAGCCTTTATAATCCAAATAGCATTGTTTTTACAATTGGCATACATGTCACTCGAACATGATACTCTTTGAGCACTGAGCCTCTATTACACGAGCGCCTTCTAGGACTTCTTCAAAATAGTGCTCAGCCGAGACCTGGCCTACGGCCGGATCCTGGGTCGCAATAGCGGTGGTCTCCATCTCTGCCCAGTATGTCTTAACGCGGGCAAGAGCCATCCGCGCACCCTCTATGCACGCCGACCTCTTTACAACGTCGATATGCAGCACAGCACCAAGGAATCGTTGCACTAAACCAAAATAACTATTCGGCCTTGGCCCCTTCGGCCAAAGATGATCCATGACAGACCTCATGGCAAATCCAGACAACCTATGGAGCTTGGCCCACTCGGCCATTTGTTCATTCAACAGCAGCGGACGTGTTGGAGCGCTGAACTGCGACCAGAACAACCTCTCCACTTCATGATCTTTCTGATTTTTGAAAAACTCAGTCGCATCAGCAGCACTCATTGCCAAGTCCGAATACGCGTCTGCAGCACTCCATAATTGATCCAGAGGGGCATATTTCGGATTTATGAACTTTGACCGCAACAAAAAGGGCTTCCCAGCCGTGATATCTCCGGCTTGACGGAGCTCCTACTTCGCCGCTCTGATTTCAGAACGGGTTTCCTTGGCTGCTTCCATGGCTTTCTTCAAATCAGCCGCTTTCGCTTGGCTTTCCTTTTCAAGAAGCTCATATCGGTCGGCAGCATCTTTCAGCTCAACAGCCATCTTGGCTATTTTATCTTTGCTCTGGCGACGAGCAGCCTGTTCGGCTCTTAAGTCTTCGGCCGCCTTTAGGGCGGCCGCATCACTTCTCCTTGCTTGTTCCTTGGCTCGGGCAAGTTCCACCCGAAGGGTCTCCACGGCCGCAGCTCCATCTGTAGTCACATCATATTATAAATAATAGCATCATGCTCCTCTTAATATTTGTTGACCACCCGAAAATACATACCCTGTAGCTCGTCAAGCCGCTTGTTCACAAGCACAATGTCGGCATCTGCCGCGTCAAGTTGCCGCCTCAGTCCGGCAAACTCAGCAGTCCGGCCAGCCACCGGACCCTCAGCCGCCTGCACATGAAAGCAGCGCGATCATTACCTGGGACTATGATCCTCTGTTTGCCGCTTCTGGACAGCAACCAGAGTCTCAGGGGCTACTATCTGTATAGAGCACACCTAGCGTGTGCGGTATCGTCAAAAAATTTATATATTACTTTGCGTACCTCAAAGCCTCTTAGCAGGCTCGTAAAAGCCTCATGCAACCCACTTTTGGCGGATGAAATCCTCTCAGCCACCGTACCCATTAAAGTACGATGCTGTAACACCCCGGATGTAACTTTCCCAATTTGTACTCCAACTCTTGCCGTTTCCGGCGTTAAGTTATATTTATTTCCTCGGGTTCGGGTTTTTGTCTCCGGGTGTTGTTGTCTTTGTCATGCATCTCATATCATGTCATCATGTGCATTGCATTTGCATATGTGTTCGTCTCATGCATTCGAGCATTTTCCCCGTTGTCCGTTTTGCATTCCGGCGCTTCGTTCTCCTCCGGTGGTCATTTCTAGCTTTCTTTCGTGTGTGGGGATTAAACATTTCCGGATTGGACCGAGACTTGCCAAGCGGCCTTGGTTTACTACCGGTAGACCGCCTGTCAAGTTTCATATCATTTGGACTTCGTTTGATACCCCAACGGTTAACCGAGGGACCGAAAAGGCCTCATGTGTGTTGCAGCCCAACACCCCTCCAATTTGGCCCAAAACCCACCTAACTCTGCTCCATCAGCTAGAGCGTTCGATCACGATCGCGTGGCCGAAAACCGCACCTCATTTGGACTCTCCTAGCTCCTCCTATGCCTATAAATAGGCCCCCCTCGAAATGTCCCGGATCCCCTCTACCCGAAACCCTAAAAAAACCATCTCCCTGCCGCCGCCGGACAACGTCCGCGCCGAGTCGGACGTGTCCGACCTGCGCGCGCTGCCGCCAGCCACTCGCCGCCCGCCACGTCACCACCGCCACCCGCGCGCCGCCGCGGCCCGGAGGGCCCGTCCCCGGCCCCCGAGGCCCAGATCTACCGCGCCGCCGCCCGCCTCCTCTTCCCCGCGGCCGACCCCGCCTCGCCGTCCAGCGCCGCCGTGCCGCCGTGGTCGCCACCGCCGGCCACCGCCTCCTCATTCCGGCGCCGTCCCGATGCCGGCAGGCCTCGCCATCGCGCGCCCGCGCCGCGGGAGCCGCCCTGCACCGAGCCCGCGTCGCCCCGCGCTTCTCTGGCGAGGTCCCCGATGACCTAGCCCGGAGCTCCGGCCGTCTTCCCCCGCCGCCGACGAGCTCTTCTCCGGCGACATCCGTCCGGCTACAGTACCCGACCCGTTTGCTACAGTGATCTCAAACCCTAGATCTCGGGGTGAATTTTTCTCTAAGTCCCAGAATTGCACATCCATATGCCCATGTTCGTAGCTCCGTAACTTTGCATCCGTAGCTCCGATTCATGCATATAGCATATCAAAATGTTCATCTCAGAGAGTACATAATTTCATTCCATTGCATCATTTTCATTTGAGTTCATCTTGATGCCCGAAATGCTGTTAGAAGAGGGCTACTTGAGTTTATTGTCAGATCTGCTGCTCCGTTTAGGTTTTTGTCATTTTTGCCATGATTAATGTGTGCATGCTATGCCCTGATGCTCTACATATGTTTTGTTAAGGGTTTTGTCATATTTCCAGAGGTGCAACCCATGTATTTTTAGGATGTGTGTGGTGACTTGTGCAAGCTTGCAAAGTGGTGCACTTGCTAAGTCTGTTTTTCAGGGACTTAGTAATTTCACTAAGTCCTGGATCTGTTTATCTCATGTTGTCATATGTTCATGTTGTTTCCTAGTGATCCGTGCCTCTATTGAGGATGATCAGTAAGGATGTTTTGTTAATATTGTAGTTCTCTATCCATCCATGTCTTTGTTTGCAATTATGGAGCACCCTAGCTTGAGTCAACCGAGCTCTACTTTTGCTACTTTGCGAATCTGGGCAGATTGTCAACTTGTTTGCAATTTTGCCGGTGATGTTGTAATTGATCCGTGCATGCTATGCTATTGTTCTTGCCATGTCTAGCTTGCATTTTGTGCCTTCTCTATGGGTGTATGCTTGTCTTGCCATTACTTGCACCGTAGTGAGTGCATCGAGCTCGTAAACATGCCTACTTGAGTTATATTTCAGCATGTGTCAGTTTTTCACTAAGTCTGAAAACTGATTATATTTTTGCTATGTTCACATGCTTGCAATTGTATTTTCTGATCCCTTTTGGCTCAAGGTCACTAAGGGATTTTTGTTAAGCTCTTTGAGTAGCTCCATTCCATGCTTTACTTTGCCATCTTCAGTTCTTGTAGCATATAGTTTTGTTGCTCCGAAGAGTGCTACCTGATCTGAAATTCCAGACAAGTGTTGATTTCACTAAGTCTGAGATCTGTTTTCCATATGCATTTTTGCCATGCTTGTTTGAACCTGTTAGTGGATGAATTGGCCGTAGCTCAGTGCTAGACTTTTGTTAAGCATCTTGTGTGCATCCCTGCCATGTATTTTGTTGTCATGTTTGGGTGCTGTAGCATGTTCATCTCATTGCATTTAGATGCCTACTTGCTGTAAATCGCAGACCGGTGTCATATTTAAATCGCTTGCCATTTCCAAACCGTAACTCCGATTCCGGCGTTCTTTATATCGTTTTCAAGCGATTTCATCTCATATTTCCAGAGGCACACTTGGATTTCCAAGTTGAGGCCAGTTTCATGCTTTTCCTGTCATATCTTGCATTTTGCATCCCGCATCGCATCCCGCATAGCATATCATCATCGCATCGTCTTGTTTGGTTCTTGCACGTGGTTGATTGTATCCTTGTTGCTTATTTGCCTTGTTTGGGTAGAGCCGGGAGACGAGTTCGCTAACGAGGAGCCCGTTGAGTTTGCTTTTGAGGATCCAATCAACTCTGACAACTGTGCAGGCAAGATGATCATACCCTCGAAATCACTACTATCTTTGCTATGCTAGTTTGCTCGCTCTTTTGCTATGCCAATGCTACGATGCCTACCACTTGCTTTCAAGCCTCCCAAATTGCCATGTCAAACCTCTAACCCACCATGTCCTAGCAAACCGTTGATTGGCTATGTTACCGCTTTGCTCAGCCCCTCTTATAGCGTTGCTAGTTGCAGGTGAAGATTGGAGGCCGTTCCTTGTTGGAACATTTATTTACTTGTTGGGATATCATTATATTATCTTGTTATCTTAATGCATCTATATACTTGGTAAAGGGTGGAAGGCTCGGCCTCTCGCCTAGTGTTTTGTTCCACTCTTGCCGCCCTAGTTTCCGTCATATCGGTGTTATGTTCCCGGATTTTGCGTTCCTTACGCGGTTGGGTTATAATGGGAACCCCTTGATAGTTTGCCTTTATTAAAGCTTTTCCAGCAATGCCCAACCTTGGTTTTACCATTCGCCACCTAGCCTCTTTTTCCCTTGGGTTTCTGGAGCCCGAGGGTCATCTTATTTTAAACCCCCCCGGGCCAGTGCTCCCTCTGAGTGTTGGTCCGAACCGGGCAGCCTGCGGGGCCACCTCGGGGAAACTTGAGGGTTGGTTTTACTCGTAGCTTGACCTATCTGAGTGTGCCCTGAGAACGAGATATGTGCAGCTCCTATCGGGATTTGTCGGCACAGTCGGGCGGTGTTGCTGGTCTTGTTTTAACCTGTCGAAGTGTCTTGAATTACCGAGATACCGAGTCTGATCGGAACGTCTTGGGAGGAGGTCTATTCCTTCGTTAACCGTGAGAGCTTGTCATGGGCTAAGTTGGGACTCCCCTGCAGGGATTTGAACTTTCGAAAGCCATGCCCGCGGTTATGGGCAGATGGGAATTTGTTAATGTCCGGTTGTAGATAACTTGAACCTTAATTTAATTAAAATGAATCAACTGAGTGTGTTACCGTGATGGCCTCTTCTCGGCGGAGTCCGGGAAGTGGACACGGTGTTGGAGTAATGTTTGCGCAGGTTGCTCTTTAGTTTCTCGCTCGTGCTTTGCCTCCTCTTCTCGCTCTCTTTTACGAATAAGTTAGCCACCATACTTGCTAGTCGCTTGCTGCAGCTCCACTTATATTTACCTTGCCATTCCTATAAGCTTAAATAGTTTTGATCGTGAGGGTGCGAGATTGCTGAGTCCCTGTGGCTCACAGATTACTATTACACCAGATGCAGGGCCTGATGATTCCGCTCCAGGAGACGCGTTTGAGCTCAAGTGGGAGTTCGACGAAGACTCTCAACGATACTATGTTTCCTTTCCCGATGATCAGTAGTGGTGCCCAGTTGGGGGTGATTGGGACCGTGTCGCATGTTGGGTTACCTTTTATTTTGGCGCCGTAGTCGGGCCAGGAGTGTCTGGATGATGTAATGTTATTTATGTACTTGATTGACGTGGCGAGTGTAAGCCAACTATGTTATCTCCCCTTTTATTATCTTATTACATGGGATGTTGTGAAGATTGCCTAACTTGCGACATATGCCTTCAATGCGATTATGCCTCTAAGTCGTGCCTCGACACGTGGGAGATATAGTCGCATCGAGGGTGTTAAAGATGCGCCTCTGAGATAGCTGCTTGCTCCAAAAGACCCATCAGTGCGTCCGGTTGTGCACCGCACAATCCCAGACTCTTTCTATTGCTCTCCTTAGGAGCCGAATACTCCGGACTTCGGGTGGCCGAAGGGTCACCTTCTGGCCTTGGCGGATTAGGAGAAATCCTCCGTGATGACACCTCAGGGTTGTCTGCCCCAGGTGGCGGGGAGGCAGGGGGAGGCGTTTTGCTCTCCATCATATTCGGAAGAAGATCCCCCGAACACGAACTCTGTCGAGAAGGGCTACAAGCCGGACTGCAAGATATATGCCGTGGTTATTGTCCTTGGAGATAAAGCATATATATACCAAAAGTACTCTTGTTCACTTACAGCTCGGTGGAGGGCTGGCCCCCTTGCGGGCACTGTGCGGTAAGGACCCCCTCCGGGGCAGGGCCCCCTGGCGAAGGTTTCTTCCCTCGTTTAGAAACCTTTGTTTCCAAGTCTTCAGAGGCGGTCCTTTTCCTTCCTTGGGGAGAGGGGATTCTGGATTCTTCTCCCCGATTATCCTCCTTCACGGAGACACTAATTCCCCTGGTTTGGATGAGTAATGCGTGAAGCCCGCTTTCAGCTTCTTTATTCCTCCCTTTATCTTCCCCTGATGGCACTTGATAAGGTGTGCGCTCAAGCATCCTGGCTAGCACAGGATCCGGTGAGCCTTCGGGAAGGGGGGTCGAACACCTGATCATCTTTGCCTTTCTTATCCAGTCCTGGCTGAGAGTGATTTTTTCATAATGATGTTGTGACAAATAAAAAGACAACATGTTCGGCCGCAGAATTACTTACGTGGGTATCTTGACGATTGCAGTTGAGACCCGCATCCTCGGTGGTGTCCGGACACTTTATTCATGATCCGAAGAACAATCCGTACATCTCTTCGAGCGTCACGCCGAAGAATTGCTAAATAGTTCGCGGTCCTTCCAGGTTGAACTCCCACAGTCGGAGAGATCGACGTTGGCATGGTAGGACCCGACGAACTAGCATAACTTGCATTACCTTGACAAGACTGACATCCCTCTTGAGGAGATCTCGGATGCGACTTTGCAATGTCAACACGTCATTAACTGGTCCCCAGTCCAGCCCCTTGTTGACCCATGACGCCAGTTGCGGCGGGGGGGCCCGAGCGGAAGGCAGGGGCAGCTGCCCACTTTTTACTTCGGGGAGCTGTGATGTAAAACCACTCTCGCTGCCATAAGTTGGACACCTCCGGGAAGGAGCCCTTAGGCCATGGAGCATTGGTGCCTTTGCTTATTATGGCACCTCCGCATTCTGCATGTCGCCCGTCGATCATCTTCGGCTTCACATTGAAGGTTGAGCCATAAGCCGAAGTGTGGGGTGATGCGGAGGAAGGCCTCACACACGACGATAAACAATGAGATGTGAAGGATGGAATCTGGGGCTAGATCATGGAAATCGATCCTGTAATAGAACATAAGCCCTCTTACAAAGGGATCAAGACTAAAGGCTAGCCCTCGGAGGAAGTGGGAAACAAATACGACACTCTCATTGGGTTCGGGAGTGGGGATGACCTGCCCTTGAGCAGGCAGCCTGTGCGAGATTTCGGCTGTCAGATACCTGGCTTCCCTTAGCTTCTTGATGTCCTCTATGACAGAGGAGGCCACCCACCGACCTTGAAGGTTGGATTCGGACATGGTTGAAGGTCCGAAGCGCTTAGCCTAAGCCTTGGGTGTTGGAACTCGAGGTGGGGGAGGGGAAGGATCGGGTGCGAGAAGAAAAGGACAAGCCTTGGCCCCTTTATAAAGAGGGTGAATATCAAGCGTCCTCCGCGTGGCTGTTTGGAACTTGCCTAAAATCGAGGGAACTCATACTAACAAACACGATTGGGTTACCCACACCCGTATTGATGGGAATCTCGTGATAAGGGGAATACGATCTCTGCTTTGACAAGACGTGCCAATAAAACCGCCTCGCAACATGTGCGGTGGCAGGCTGGGAAAAACGGTTTGTAATGACCGGACCACGGCAGGATGTCAGGTTATGAAAAGTTGTCAGCAGATTAGATTTGTGGAATATTATACTCTCTACGGTGGCATGTGGAATTTATTTTGCAAAGCCGGACACAATCCTTGTGTTCAAAATCTTCTATGGAGTATTCAGAGAAGGAACCCGCCTTGCAATGCCGAAGACAATCTGCGCGTCGGACTCATCGTCATTGAAGCCTGGTTCAGGGGCTACTGAGGGAGTCCTGGATTAGGGGGTCCTCGAACAGCTGGACTATATACTTTGGCCGGACTGTTGGACTATGAAGATACAAGTTTGAAGACTTCGTCCCGTGTCTGGGTGGGACTCTCCTTTGCGTGGAAGGCAAGCTTGGCAATTCAGATATGTAGATCTCCTCCCTTGTAACCGACTCTGTCTAACCCTAGCCCCCTCCGGTGTCTATATAAACCGGAGGGTTTAGTCCATAGGACAACAACGATCATAATCATAGGCTAGCTTCTAGGGTTTAGCCTCTACGATCTCGTGGTAGATCAACTCTTGTAATACTCATATCATCAAGATCAATCAAGCAGGAAGTAGGGTATTACCTCCATCGAGAGGGCCCGAACCTGGGTAAACATTGTGTCCCCCCGCCTCCTGTTACCATCAGCCTTAGACACACAGTTCGGGACCCCCTACCCGAGATCCGCCGGTTTTGACACCGATACCCACCCCGAGCACGGTCACTCGGGAGGAGGTTATTGCGTTTGGAGGGATTCCGGATCCGGTCTCTGAGGGGCGATGGTTGAGCTGCCGTCTCCAGGATCAGCCGGAGGTCGACGACATACAGCGGCGGTGCGCCATGAGGGTGGCCAAGCTTCGTGACGTTGAGGTCACTACTAGTACCTCTAATTCTATCTTGCATTTTTCTAATGAGGAGATTATTTATAATGCATATCAATTAGGAGTTTCACTAGGAAGTAATGATAGTGAAATTTCAAATTCCGTTAATGATATCCTGGATCTAGTGGCAGAGCGGGCTTTAGAGATGATTCACAACTTAGCGGCGGTTAAACCCATGAATGATTCTGATTTTGATGCTTTGGGGGTCAGGGTGCTCGATAATTTTTGTGCGGATCTTATACCTCCCCTACCTGAGTCTGAGGAGGAGGAATATACATCTGAGAATGTCGTGGTTAGACCTTCTGAGCCTGGTGGTGACGACTGGCTGGAGAGTCACAACATTCCTAAACGCAAGTGGAAGCGGAAGATCTACCCGGCTTCCGCAGTGTGTAGGAGTGCTAGGATTCGTACGGCTAAAAAGTTTCATGACAAAGTATGAAAGGAATCTTTTGGAATAGCAGAGGTCTGAAAGACTTGGCTAAAAGAAGGTTTCTTGCAGAGGTTTCTATCGAGCATAGGTTGGATTTTATCGCATTGTCGGAAACTGGTAGAGACAATTTTTCGCCACAATTTCTAAATACTTTATCGGGAGGTATTGATTTTGACTGGCATTGTCTGCCACCGAGAGGGAGATCGGGTGGGATCTTACTCGGAGTTAGATGTGATTCGCTCATAGTCCAAAGTGTGCTGATGGGAGACTTTGTAGTTAAGTTTCGGGTGCGGTCGAAGGCCGATGGGTTTAATTGGGCTCTGGTGGCGGTATATGGTGCCGCACAGCCCGAACTCAAACCTGAGTTCTTGGCTGATCTGGTTAGGATTTGCGGCTCTGAGCAGCTTCCAATCCTGGTGGGGGTGATTTCAACATCATTAGAAGGCGTGAGGAGAAGAACAATGATAACTTTGACAGGAGATGGTCGTTCATGTTTAATACCATCATTGAAAGCTTGGATCTGAGAGAGATAGAGATTTCGGGGAGAAAGTTCACCTGGGCTAACGCGTTGCCAAATCCAACGTTTGAAAAGTTGGATCGAGTACTAACTAGCGTCGAATGGGAACAGAAGTTTCCCTTCGTAACAGTTCAGGCACTTTCCCGCGGTATTTCTGACCACACGCCTTTATTTCTAGACTCTCGTGAGGCTACCCACTTGGGAAACAAGAACTCGTTTTCGTTCGAGCTTGCTTGGTTTGAACGAGATGGCTTCTTTGATCTCGTAGCCAGAGAATGGGCTAAGGATTCAGGAGGTAGGACTGCGCTTGAGCGCTGGCAGAATAAGATCAGGCACTTGAGAAGTTTCCTACGTGGGTGGGCTAAGCATCTTAGTGGGATTTATAAGGTCGAAAAGGAACGGCTCCTTGCCCTTATTCAGTCCCTGGATGTAAAAGCAGAAACCACGGTTCTGCCAGCCTTGGAGCTTCATGCCAAGCTTGACGTGGAGATGAGATTGAAAGAGCTTCTTCGTGAAGAGGAATTAAAGTGGGCGCTGCGGGCCAAGGTCCGACGAGTAGTCCAAGGGGACGCGAACACTTAATTCTTTCACATGATCGCTAATGGCAAACACAAAAAGAAGAGGATCTTTTAGCTTGAACAAGATGAAGGAACGGTTTTAGGATAGGAGAACCTAAAATTATACATTACCGAGTATTACAAGCAGTTGTTTGGGCCTCTAGAGGATAACTGTGTTTCTCTGGATGAGTCTAGAATTGAGGATGTTCCTCTACTTACTCCTGTTGAAAATGATATTCTGGCTGCTCCTTTTTCTTAGAAAGAGGTGTTTGAGGCCATATAGCAGATGAAAAATAATAAGGCTCCCGGCCCGGATGGATTCCCGGCCGAGTTCTATAAGAACTGCTGGCATATTATTAAGGGGGATTTGTTGCCGTCGTTCTGATTTATTCACTGGACACCTTCAGCTTTTCAACTGAATTTTGGAACGATAACCATGCTTCCTAAGAAAACAGAGGCTGTGAGAATTGAGCAATTCAGGCCCATCTGTCTTCTTAATGTTAGTTTCAAAAAATTTACCAAGGTCGGGTCTAATAGGCTCACGCAGATTGCGCATTCTGTGGTGCAGCATACCCAAACTGCTTTCATGCTGTACATGAACATCCTAGAAGGGGTTGTGGTCCTTCAAGAAACGCTCCACGAGATCCACACGAAAAAACTAGATGGAGTTGTTTTCAAGGTGGATTTCGAGAAAGCGTACGATAAAGTCAAATGTCCTTTCCTTCAATAGGCCTTACGCATCAAGGTTTTGATGAAGCCTGGTGACGCCAGGTACAGTCTTTCACGCAAAAAGGGAGTGTTGGAATTAAAGTGAATGATGACATAGGTCATTATTTCCAGACACGCAAGGGCCTAAGACAAGGTGATCCAATGTCTCCTATTCTATTCAACATTGTGTTTGATATGTTGGCAATTCTGATAGACAGGGCAAAGGAGGCCTGTCAGGTGGGTGGCTTGGTGCCTCATCTAGTGGATGGAGGTGTGTCCATCCTGCAGTACGCTGATGATACGATCATCTTTATGGAGCACGACTTGGCAAAAACCAAAAATATGAAGCTGGTGTTATGCTTATTTGAACAATTGACCAGATTGAAGATTAACTTTCATAAAAGCGAGTTGTTCTGTTTTGGTAGAGCCAAGGAGGAACAAGAGACTTATAGGCAATTGTTTGGATGTGAATTGGGGACATTACCTTTCTCGTACTTAGGTATACCCATTCACCATTGTAAGCTGACAAACAGAGAATGGAAGTGTATCGAGGATCAGTTTGAGAAGAAACTGAGTTGCTGGAAGGACAAACTCATGTCATATGGAGGCTGATTGATTCTGATTAATTCGGTGCTCACGAGTATGCCAATGTTTCTCTTATCTTTTTTCGAAGTCCCAGTTGGTGTTAGGAAAAGGCCGGACTTCTATCGATCCCGATTCTTCTGGCAAAGTGATGAACTAAAGAGAAAATACAGACTTGCCAAATGGGATATCATCTGTCGACCAAAGGACCAGGGGGGCTTGGTATTGAGAATCTTGAAGTCAAAAATATATGTCTTCTCAGTAAGTGGCTGTATAAATTATCAGTTGAGACTGAGGCCACGTGGGCGCAGATTCTATGTAGTAAGTATCTGCAGTCCAAGACTTTGTCCCAGGTGATAGTGAGACCGACCGACTCGCCTTTCTGGAAGGGACTTATGAGAGTCAAAGCGTCTTTCTTTAATAGGACAAAGTTTATAGTCGGTAATGGCACCACCACTCACTTCTGGGAGGATACTTGGGTTGGTGAAACGCCGCTGGCGCTTCAGTATCTGTCCCTGTATAGTATTGTTCAACGACGTGATGCTTTTGTTGCAACGATTTTGCAGTCCATTCCCCTTTTTTAGGAGGACGCTTGTTGGCAACCGGTGGGAAGCGTGGCTCCATTTGGTGAGTAGACTGATGGACGTTCAGCTATCTCATCAGTCCGATCAGTTGTGCTGGAAACTTACTAGGTCTGGAGAGTTCACAGTTAAATCGATGTATATCGATGTCATTAACTCTAGTGCCATTCCTAGTTCCAAATATGTTTGGAAAGTCAACATTCCTTTGAAAATTAAAGTGTTTATGTGGTTTGTACATAAACAAGTCATTCTAACAAAGGATATCTTGGTAAAGCGCAACTAGACAGGATCTACTAGGTGTAGTTTCTGTGATCGGGATGAAACTATCAAGCACTTATTCTTTGATTGACCATTGGCCAAAGTGTTGTGGCACACGGTGCACATTGCCTTTAACATTTCTCCTCCGAATTCTGTCAATACATTATTTGGAACGTGGCTTGTTGGGATAGAGTCCAAAACAGCTAGACACATTCGCGTAGGAGTATGTGCTTTGTTGTGGGCAATTTGGAACTGCAGAAATGATTTGGCTTTTAACAGAACAACAAATATTTACTTTTTGCAGGTTATTTTCTGAGCCACTGCGCTGATCCGTATGTGGTCGTTACTCACTCCGGCGGAGTCCAGGGAGCGTTTGGTTACTGGATCTATCCGCTGGGAGATAGTAGCTCGGGATATCTTCAACCGGTTTGGTTGGCGGTCATATAATAGGATAGGTGATTAGTTTACCTATCTTTGTTATGCTAGCCAGTTGTGGCCTATTGTCATTTGTGTTTGGCGTTGTGGCTCTCCATGAGCTTGTCGTTATTTTGATTTCAAACTGCAAGACCTTGTTGAACCTCTTTATTTATCTATAAAGGTGGACGTATGCATGGTTGTAATGCAGAGGCCGGGGAGTTCCCCCTTTTCAAAAAAAGTTGTATCTAATGCATAACCCCAAAACGACAGTGGTAAATCGGTAAGAGACATCATAGATTGCACCATATCTAATAAAGTACGGTTACGATGTTCGGACACACCATTACGCTGTGGTGTTCCAGGTGGCGTGAGTTGCGAAACTATTCCGCATTGTTTCAAATGAAGACCAAACTCGCAACTCAAATATTCTCCTCTACGATCAGATCGTAGAAACTTTATTTTCTTCTAACAATGATTTTCCACTTCACTCTGAAATTCTTTGAACTTTTCAAATGTTTCAGACTTATGTTTCATCAAGTAGATATACCCATATCTACTCAAATCATCTGTGAAGATCAGAAAATAACGATACCCGCCGCGAGCCTCAACACTCATCGGACTGCATACATCAGTATGTATTATTTCCAACAAGTCTGTTGCTTGCTCCATTGTTCCGGAGAACGGAGTCTTAGTCATCTTGCCCATGAGGCATGGTTCACAAGCATCAACTGATTCATAATCAAGTGATTCCAAAAGCCCATCAGCATGGATTTTCTTCATGCGCTTTACACGAGTATGACCTAAACGGCAATGCCACAAATAAGTTGCACTATCATTATTAACTTTGCATCTTTTGGCTTCAATATTATGAATATGTGTATCACTACGATCGAGATTCAATAAACCATTCACCTTGGGTGTATGATCATTGAAGGTTTTATTCATGTAAACAGAACAACAATTATTCTCTGACTTCAAATGAATAACTGTATTGCAATAAACATGATCAAATCATATTCATGCTTAACGCAAACACCAAATAACATTTATTTAGGTTCAACACTAATCCCGAAAGTATAGGGAGTGTGCGATGATGATCATATCAATCTTGGAACCACTTCCAACACACATCGTCACTTCACCCTTAACTAGTCTCTGTTCATTCTGCAACTCCCATTTACTAATCTCAGCAACTGAACTAGTATCAAATACTAAGGGGTTGCTATAAACACTAGTAAAGTACACATCAATAACATGTATATCAAATGTACCTTTGTTCACTTTGCCATCCTTCTTATCCGCCAAATACTTGGGGCAGTTCTGCTTCAAGTGACCAGTCCCTTTGCAGTAGAAGCACTTAGTCTCAGGCTTAGGTGTAGACTTGGGCTTCTTCACTTGAGCAACAACTTTCTTGCCATTCTTCTTGAAGTTCCCCTTCTTCCCTTTGCCCTTTTCTTGAAACTAGTGGTCTTGTCAACCATCAACACTTGATGCTTTTCTTGATTTCTACCTTCGTCTATTTCAGCATCACGAAGAGCTTGGGAATCGTTTCCGTTATCCCTTGCATATTATAGTTCATCACGAAGTTATAGTAACTTGGTGATAGTGACTAGAGAACTCTGTCAATCACTATCTTATCTGGAAGATTAACTCCCACTTAATTCAAGTGATAGTAGTACTCAGACATTCTGAGCACATGCTCACTAGTTGAGCTATTCTCCTCCATCTTGTAGGCAAAGTGCTTGTCAGAGGTCTCATACCTCTCGACACGTGCATGAGTATGAAATACCAATTTCAACTCTTAGAACATCTTATATGTTCCATGGCGTTCAAAACGTCTTTGAAGCCCTGATTCTAAGCCGTAAAGCATGGTGCACTAAACTATCAAGTAGTCATCATATCGAGCTCGCCAAACGTTCATAACGTCTGCATATGCTCCTGCAATCGGTTTGTCACCTAGCGGTGCATCAAGGACATAATTCTTCTGTGCAGCAATGAGGATAATCCTAAGATCACGGATCCAATCCGCATCATTGCTACTAACATCTTTCAACTTAGTTTTTCTCTAGGAACATATCAAAATAAACGGGGAGCTACATTGCGAGCTATTGATGTACAACATAGTTATGTAAATACTATCAGGACTAAGTTCATGATAAATTAAGAACTCCCACTTAGATAGACATCCCTCTAGCCATCTAAATGATCACGTGATCCAAATCAACTAAACCATGTCCGATCATCACGTGAGATGGAGTAGTTTTCAATGGTGAACATCACTATGTTGATCATATCTACTATATGATTCACGCTCGACCTTTCGGTCTCCAGTGTTTCGAGGCCATATCTGCATATGCTAGGCTCTTCAAGTTTAACCCGAGTATTCTGCATGTGTAAAACTGTCTTACACCCGTTGTAGATGAACGTTGAGCTTATCACACCCGATCATCACGTGGTGTCTCGGCACGACGAACTTTGGCAACGGTGCATACTCAGGGAGAACACTTTTACCTTGAAATTTAGTGAGAGATCATCTTATAATGCTACCGTCAAACAAAGTAGAAATAAGGTGTATAAAAGCTAAACATCACATGCAATCCAAATATGTGACATGATATGGCCATCATCATCTTGTGCTTTTGATCTCCATCTCCAAAGTACCGTCATGATCTCCAGTGTTACCGGCATGACACCATGATCTCCATCATCTTGATCTTTTATCAACGTGTCATCACATGGTCGTCTCACCAGTTATTGCTTTTGCAACTATTGCTATCACATAGTGATAAAGTAAAGCAATTACATGGGACTTGCATCTTATACAATAAAGAGACAACCATAAGGCTTCTGTCAGTTGCCGATAACTTTAACAAAACATGATCATCTCATACAACAATTTATATCTCATCACATCTTGACCATATCACATCACAACATGCCCTGCAAAAACAAGTTAGACGTCCTCTACTATGTTGTTGCAAGTTTTACGTGGCTACTACCGGCTGAGCAAGAACCGTTCTTACCTATGCATCAAAACCACAACGATAGTTCGTCAAGTTAGTGTCGTTTTAACCTTCTCAAGGACCGGGCGTAGCCACACTCGGTTCAACTAAAGTTGGAGAAACTTACACCCGCCAGCCACCTGTGTGCAAAGCACGTCGGTAGAACCAGTCTCATGTAAGCGTACGCATAATGTCGGTCCGGGCCGCTTCATCCAACAATACCGCCGAACCAAAGTATGACATGATAGTAAGCAGTATGACTTGTATCGCCCACAACTCACTTTTGTTCTACTCGTGCATATAACATCTACGCATAAACCTCGCTCGGATGCTATTGTTGGGGAACGTAGTAATTTCAAAAAAATCCTACGCACACGCAAGATCATGGTGATGCATAGCAACGAGAGGGGAGAGTGTCGTCCACATACCCTCGTAGACCGTTAAGCGGAAGTGTTATGACAACGCGGTTGATGTAGTCGTACGTCTTCACGATCGACCGATCCTCAATACCGAACGTACGACACCTCTGCGTTTAGCACACATTCAGCTCAGTGACGTCCCGCGAACTCACGATCCAGTAGAGCTTGAGGGAGAGTTTCGTCAGCACGACGACGTGGTGACGATGTTGATGAAGCTACCGTCGCAGGGCTTCGCCTAAGCACCGCTACAGTATGACCAATGTGGATTGTGGTGGAGGGGGCACCGCACATGGCTCGGAGAGATCAACGATCAACTTGTATGTTCTAGGGTGCCCCCTGCCCCCGTATATAAAGGAACAAGGGGGGAGGCCGGCCGACCCTATAGGGCGCGCTAGGAGGAGGAGTCCTCCTCCTAGTAGGAGCAGGACTCGCCTTTCCTACTCCTACTAGGAGGAGGAAAGGAAGGGGGAAGGGGAGAAGGAAGGAGAGGGAGGAAAAGGAGGAAAGGGGGCCGGGCCCCCTAGGCAAATTCGGTTTGCGCTAGGGGGGCTGCGCGCCCTGCCTCCTCTCTTCCACCACTTGGCCCATTGAGGCCCAATACTTCTTCCCCTTATTCCCGTAACTCCCCAGTACTCCAAAAAATACCCGAATCACTCGGAACCTTTCCGATGTTTGAATATAGTCATCCAATATATCGATCTTTACGTCTCGACCATTTCGAGACTCCTCCTCATGTCCCCGATCTCAGCCAGGACTCCGAACTACCTTCGGTACATCAAAACACAAAAACTCATAATACCGATCGCCACAGAACTTTAAGCGTGTGGACCCTACAGGTTCGAGAACTATGTAGACATGACCGAGACATGTCTTCAGTCAATAACCAATAGCGGAACCTGGATGCTCATATTGGTTCCTACATATTCTACGAAGATCTTTATCGGTCAAACCGCATAACAACATACGTTGTTCCCTTTGTCATCGGTATGTTACTTTCCCGAGATTCGAGCGTCGGTATCCTCATACCTGGTTCAATCTAGTTACCGGAAAGTCTCTTTACTCATTCTATAATGCATCATCCCACAACTAACTCATTATTCACATTACTTGCAAGGCTTATAGTGATGTGCATTACCGAGAGGGCCCAGAGATACCTCTCCGACAATCGGAGTGACAAATCCTATTCTTGATCTATGCCAACTCAACAAGCACCATCGGAGACACCTGTAGAGCACCTTTATAATCACCCAGTTACGTTGTGACATTTGGTAGCACACAAAGTGTTTCTCCGGTACTCGGGAGTTGCATAATCTCATAGTCATAGGAACATGTATAAGTCATGAAAAAGCAGTAGCAACAAACTAAATGATCATCGTGCTAAGCTAATTGAATGGGTCAAGTCAATCACATCATTATCCAATGATGTGATCCCGTTAATCAAATGACAACTCATGTGTATGGCTAGGAAACTAACCATCTTTGATTCAATGAGCTAGTCAAATAGAGGCATACTAGTGACACTCTGTTTGTCTATGTATTCACACATGTACTAAGTTTCTGGTTAATACAATTCTAGCATGAATAATAAACATTTATCATGATATAAGGAAATAAATAATAACTTTATTATTGCCTCTAGGGCATATTTTCTTCAGGATGTTACTGGGGTTTTCGATAGGAATCCAACGAGCCCAAGAATGCCCAAAGTCAGAGTTCATATGAGACTATGGCGATCAAGACACGAAATTCCATGCACAACTTCCATAGCAGAAGACAGGGTGTAGTACGACTGTGCTGGGTCATATAAGCGCTCGTGCGAGTTGTTGAGGGATTTGAAAGCATCCATAACTTCCTTTATTCTTCACTTATGTCCCTATTTGTTCCTACGAGTTCCTTGGCCATCAAGGGAGATATTGGGAGAGAATTAGGCTCATATAGAGTCTTTGCAACAAAAGAAAGAAGTTACAACCACAGAGGAGACCCATGGAGGCCGGTTGAGGCATTAGAGGGTTTTGCCAAGCTCCATCTCCATCAATTGTAGCCTTGAAGGAAGGCTAGGAAGAAAGCCACCAAATGAGCCACCACCGCATGGGGCACGACCATGTGTCACCGCTGCCACGCCGCCAGCTCCATCACCACCACTCCTTCCTTCCCCATCACGGTCTTCATGAGTTGTAACGACTCTTAACCCTACTTTTTAATGTGATGTTAGTTGAGTGATCAATTGTTTAGCGTAACATTTACTACATGTGTTATTGATGAAAATATTTTATTTATGTGTTTCATCTTCATGTTATTATTTACCTTGTGGGAAATTAGTTATTGGAGATGTCCAATCCACTATCATAGTTGGAGACATACAACTCCCTAGACCGGACATGAAGTTGGTAGGTAGTTGTGTGACCCGATAGACCTCTGGGTGTCATGCTTTGGTATCTTTTAGAGGAGCACAATTACCTACGAGGTATGGTTGTCCATATAAATTATTGTCTTTGGCCCCGTCCTTCTGACCTCGTTGTCTTCCATTAGTTTTTGCATGTATTTGATGAGAAGTAGGAAAATTGAGTTGTCTCGGCTAAGCGTTGCTTAGGAGACAATGCTATTCGAGCGACCGCCTACCATAAGTAGATTATTTGATCAACACAAGGTGACATCGCACATATGTACGGCGCCACCATCCATGTCACAGGGTACTACTAACCTCCACCTTGATATCACTTTGCTCATCTAAAACATCAAACTAATTCTTTCTAGTTTATTTCTTGATTTAGTTTACTATTTATTTTACATCATAGTAGTACTTAGTTAAAAACCAATTTTTATTGTTTTCCCTAGCGACCGGTAAGAGTAATATATTTCCAAACTCCGGTTTGGGCGCGGGAGGAGTTGCATCCATGACAACGTAGCTGCGGGGATGGTAGTTCCCTTCCTATAATATCTTTGTGGGTCCGACATATAAATTGGGAAAATACTTTTCGCAAATTGTGCTTGATAACAACTCTGTGAACTTGCAGACATCAAGCTTTTTCTAGCGTTGTTGTCGAGGAGCATAACGCTTGGTCACTACCATCACATTCACACTTAGTTTATTTTTGTTTGTTGGTATTTATCTTACTGTTTTAATTCAAAGAGAAAAGGAAAAAAGAAACTGCTAATCATGTCTTTAGAGATGACCGCTCATGAACAAGTGAAACCTATAATGGAGGACAACAGAGACACAAGTTTACCACGCCTGGCTTCTGATTATGAGAAGAAAAAAGAATGGTTACAACTGGTGAAACAAATGGTCATCAATAATATGTAGAGGATATTAACATGTGGAGAAAGCAACTCCAAAGGACATTTATATTATCAATGTGAGTACAATATCGATCCAGCATCAGCAACTTATAACAAAGGTGATAAACGCGATCCTAGGATGGAGGTCATACAATTAGTACTTCGTGTAGGTGCCGGAGAGGTTCTACGTCGAATAGGAAACATATGGGTAGATTGTACTCCCTGTGTAAACTAATATAAGAGCGTTTAGATCACTATTTTAGTATTCTAAACGCTCTTATATTAGTTTACGGAGGGAGTACTTGATAGCGCATGAAAACAATTGCATCATATTCGCTGATTTTGCATAGATAATTTCTATGATAATGCATTAGTGATCAATGGTCCTGAGCGGCTTGCAACTACCTTGGGAGAAATGAATCTGTGCAAGACTCACAAAAAAGTATATACATCAAGAGCCACCTATCTAGCATGAACAAGTGTGTTTGAAAAAAATAGGACAACAGATACGAGGAGGAATAAATTAATCACTGGCCAACACCTTCCACCTTGCATAGTAATTTTCTACATAGGAATAATATGCTCTCAGCTGATGACTCTTTCTCTTGTGATAAATATTATGATGCCCAAACCTTGATGAAAACTCTCAAGTTGACTTTTATTCTAATTATCATTATCTAGATAATCTTTCTGATAGCATTAATAATGATGAGCTGGAGGTGAAACCTTATATGCTTCCAATAGTTCCTTGCTATGCTAATATAGTGCACAGAGTCCCATTGGAGAAGGGTGAATTACTAGATTCAAAACAATATTATGATGTGTTCATCGACAACAGTAGCCATGGTACTTACTACCTTAAAGATATTGTATAAATCACTAACTCTCTCATTGCAGATATATGAGGAGACATGATCACCTCGCTCGGTGCATCATTTATCTCTTGAAAGAGCACTTATTTACTTATATGATGTCGATGTACCATAAGCGAGTATGACTCCGACCAAAATTTGCTATGAGGTGCTCCGAACCTCGGTGAGAGGTAATTATCACACTTCAAGTCGACATCCCTTAGGATTTGGGTGGATGAAGTAATGGAACATCGAAGCCTAGCAAAATGGAAATAAAGAAACCGCCGCTTGGGAGGCAACCCAAAAGTCAGAAGGTGTGCGTCTTAGTTTTGTGTCTTTGAGTTCAGTTGTACTCATGTTTGCATTGAAAGTTTTATTTTTTTCATAAGTTTCTATTAGAGTTGGTTTTATCTAACCTTTGAAGGTAAAATTTCAACATATTGGTAGCCTCAATTTTTTTGCACACCTGTAGCGACCAGACCTCAAACAGTCTGATCTCTGTGCTTAAGTGTCATCCCTAGATCAGTAATGCTGACACGCACAGTATTTGAAGGATTTATAACAGAGTAGCAATCACACACTTATTACAACGAGTGTCTCAAAAGAGAACTTAGTACAAATAATATGGCTTAAGGCCATCTATTAACGATAACAGCGGAAGGCTTGGAAGATAAGTGAGTCCATCAACTCCAATGGCATCACTGAGTACAGAACCACGACCTAAAGGCACCTTACTCGTCGTCTGAAAAGTCTGCAACATGAACGTTGCAGCCCGAAAACGGGTCAGCACATGGAATATGCTGGCAAAGTAACATAGTAGAGCAAGAGCAGAATAATGCTATCACTACATGCATATTTGGCTGGTGGAAAGCTCTATGGTTATAGTTTTGCGCAAAGCTAATTTTTCCCAACTGCAAAGGAATACATTTTATTTAACTATCATGGTAGTTGTTAAACATTGAGAGCGTAGACACCCTCTCAATCCCAATTAGACATCATCATTAAAACCCAACAAAATTAATTAAAGTCACATGATGAGATTCACATGATAATCCAAGTACTAGATACTCAAGACGTCCATAACCGGGGACATGGCTAATCATGATTAGTTTATACACTCTGCAGAGGTTTGCGCACTTTCCCCCACAAGACTCGATCTCCTACGTTGGGATTCTCGCACTACATGGTGTTTGAGAAACGGATGACCGAGACATAGTCTTTTAGAAGCGCTAGCACCTTACGATCGGGTAGACCGTTCCACCTACTTTCCCCTACATCTGCTAGTCTACCACTGTAAGTGTTCACACGACTTAATCAACTATGCTAGAGACCATAGTAGCTTGTGGCTGCACACGGAAGTTTCTAGTATGAATAATCTCATGATCCCTTTGAGCCTTGGTGGCGGTCCATAAAGAAAAACAGGCAATCGCTGGAATACCCAGGTGCCTCAATCCACCCAGATGTGTATTAAAGTTGCCACCTTAAATAAACCATTAATTAACAATCTCACATCTGTCATGGATACACTCACCCAATCCACGTCTACTAGCATAGCATGGTAATATAAGCAAACGTAGAGGTAACTCCCGAGGGTTTGATAATAAAACAGGTAATAGGTACTACATCATCTACTTTCCCAAAACCCACAATTTAATTAGATCCTAATCATGCAATGTTTGAGGATTGATCTAATGCAATAAAAATGGGTAGTAAGAGGTATGATCAAAGTGTTACTTGCCTTGCTGATAATCCGCGAAACCTAGAGATTCGAAGTAGCAAGCGGCGCACTCCAGGTACTCTATCGCAAACAAACAAACACACAATAAGCACTCATCTAATGCACAGGTAAAACTCAAATAAGAGATCTAACCAGAAAGTTCAACTTAAGAACTCCGGTTTGCAAAAAGAATCAAATCAAACGAAGCAACGAAAGTCAAACAGCGAAAGAAACAAGCTTCGTTTACTAATCTAGATCTAAGTCAAATTTTACAGAAACAAAAACTTGTTTGAGTTGGTTAAACGGAAATAGGGTTTAAAGACGAAACTCTAGGCGCTTGAATCGCCTGATTCCGATAAACGAGCGAAAGGTTAAACTAAAACGAAAATCGGATCAGAAATCGTGATCAGAAATAATCACGGAAAATCTGAAAAAAAGAAAAAATGGCGAACGGGCTAACAAACGAACGTTCGCTGTCTGCGACTAAACGACGAAAACTGTTCATTAAAACGAATGTACGGACGAACGTCCGCTAAATAAACTCAACCGAAAAAATAAACCGATCTAAATAAAGAAAATGATCGTGGTTTTTATTAAAAAAACCGGGCGGTTGACCGGTGAAGACCAGCGGCGGCGGCTGCTACGTCCTGCGGCGGTAGCGGGCAGCGGCGGCGGCTCGGGGCGGCGGCGTCTAGGGTTAGGGCGGGGCTGGGTGGCTCGGGGCTGGGCTCCCCCGGCTTATAAAGGCCGGCCGGGCTAGAGTCCGGGTCGGGTACGGCCCGGCTAGGTCGGTTCGTTTTTTTAATAGTTTCGCGCAGAAAAACAAATAAAAGAAATACTAAACGGAGTCCAAAAATTCTGAAATAAATTTTCCCCGACTTCTAAAATCAAGCCGGACAAGGTGAATATTTATTTGGGGCCTAAATACAATTTTGAAAAACGCGTATTTTTCCAAAATTCAAATAAAACGGCGAAAAACTCCAAAATAAAAATCTTATTTGATTTTTTATTAAATCCTCAATATTCCTTTAATTTGGGAAAGTCATTTTATTCCCTCTCGATTATTTTTATAACTGGAATTATTGAAGATAAAATAATTAAATCAAATGATCCTATTTTCAAAATTTGAGAAATCCCCAAATATGAAAATAACGAAATCCCCAACTCTCTCCATGGTTCCTTGAGTTGCGTAGGATTTCTAGGATCAAGCCAAAATACAAATAAAATATGATATGCAATGATGATCTATGTATAATATTCCAAATTAAAAATTTGGGATGTTACAAACCTACCCCCCTTAAGATGAATCTCGCCCTCGAGATTCGGGTTGGCTAGAAAATAGGTGAGGGTGGTCCTTCAGCAGATCTTCCGCTCACTCCCAGGTGGCTTCATCCTCGGTGTGGTGACTCCACTGAACTTTACAAAACCTGATAACCTTGCTGCGGGTGACTCAGCTGGCATATTCGAAAATCTTGACTGGTTTCTCCTCGTAGGTCAAATCACTATCCAACTGAAATCGCTTCTAGCGGCACTGTATCTCTTAGTGGTGTATCAGCCATCTCTGCGTGGCACTTTTTCAATTGGGAAACGTGGAACACATCGTGAATTCCTGACAATCCTTCGGGCAACTCCAACTTGTAAGCAACTTCTCCCATACGCTCCAAAACTTTGTAGGGTCCCACAAAACATGGCGCTAATTTTCCCTTAACTCCAAAGCGCTTAACTCCTCGAAGCGGGGATACATGAAGATAAACTCTGTCTCCGACTTCGTAAACTGTCTCCTTGCATTATAATCTGCATAGCTCTTCTGTCTGGACTGGGCTACCTTGAGCCTATCGCGAATCAACTTCACTTTCTGTTCAGACTCCTTATCAAATCTGGTCCAAACAACTGGCGGTCTCCAACTTCATCCCACAACAATGCTGTTCTGCACCGTCTTCCGTACAAGGCTTCAAAAGGGGCCATCTTCAAACTGGATTGATAACTATTGTTGTAAGAGAACTCCGCATATGGCAAGTTGTCATCCCAACTAGATCCATAATATAGGGCACAAGCTCTCAGCATATCCTCCAAAATCGGATTGACTCTCTTGGTCTGTCCATCGGTCTGCGGATGAAAAGCTGTACTGAACTCTAGCCTGGTACCCAAAGTTTCGTGCAACTGATTCCAGAACTTTGAGGTAAACTGGGTTCCTGCATCTGATACAATGCTCCTCGGAACTCCATGCATACATACGATCCTGGTCATGTATATCTTTGCTAACTTAGCACTGGTGTAAGTGGTCTTTACTGGGATGAAATGAGCTACCTTCATCAAGCGATCGACTACAACCCATATCGAGTCATAGCCTGAGCGGGTCCTGGGTAATCCCGTGATAAAATCCATGCCTAGCTTATCCCACTTCAATTCGGGTATCGGCAATGGCTGTAGCAATCCTGCTGTCTTCTGATGCTCTGCCTTTACTCTCTGACATACATCACAAACGGCTACATACTCGGCAATATCCTTGTTCATTCCGGTCGACCAAAAAGTGTATTTCAAATCCAAATACATCTTGGTATTTCCTAGGTGAATCGAGTACGTCGAATCATGGGCCTCTTGCAAAATTAACTTCCTGATCTCCGGGTCATTGGGCACATAAACATGGTCCTCAAACCATAAGGTATCATGTTCATCCTCACGAAATCCTTTAGCTTTTCCCTTGCTCATTTTCTCTTTAATAGAGGCAATCTCCTTGTCGGTCTTCTGAGCTTCTCTGATCTTATCCATCAGAGTAGACTGAATCTCCAATGCTGCTACATAGCCTCTCGGAACTATCTCGAAACATAGCTCACGAAGATCCTCGGCTAACTCCTTTGGTAACTCTTCGGTCATTAGTGTGTTGACATGGCTCTTGCGGCTCAATGCGTCAGCTACTACGTTAGCCTTTCCGGGATGATAATGTAATCTCATATTATAATCCTTGATGAGCTCCAACCATCTTCTTTGCCTGAGATTCAACTCCTTCTGCGTGAAGATGTACTTCAAACTCTTGTGATCTGTGTACACCTCACAATGGTTTCCAATGAGAAAATGTATCCAAGTCTTCAATGCGTGCACTACGGCTGCTAACTCCAAATCATGTGTAGCATAATTCAACTCATGGGGCTTAAGCTATCGTGAAGCATATGAAACAACTCTTCCCTCCTGCATAAGCACTGCTCCAAGTCCTCGACGTGAAGCGTCACAGTACACCTCATAATCCTTGCGCTGATCTGGCAGAATCAACACTGGCGAGGTAACCAAACGTTTCTTCAACTCCTGGAAATTGGCCTCATATTCCTCAGTCCATTTGAACTTGGTATCCTTCTTCAACAACTCTGTCATAGGTTTTGCAATCTTCGAGAAATTTTCAATGAATCTCCGGTAGTATCCTGTGACTCCAAGAAAACTCCAGATCTCTCCAACTGTTGTCGGGGCTTCCCAATTTGTCACAGTGACAACCTTGGTGGGATCTATTGCTATTCCTTCTCTGGATATAACATGTCCGAGGAATCCAACTTCCTTCAACCAAAACTCACATTTGCTGAACTTGGCGTATAACTGATGTTCTCTGAGCTTACCAAGTACCAAACGCAAATGTTCTTTATGTTCTTCTTCATTCTTCGAGTAAACCAGAATATCATCAATGAATACTACGACGAACTTATCCAAAAACTCCATAAACACTTTGTTCATCATGTTCATAAAATAAGCAGGTGCGTTAGTCAGACCAAATGACATAACGGTATACTCATACAGCCCATACCTTGTGGTAAAAGCTGTCTTAGGTATGTCCTGCTCTCGAATCTTCAACTGGTGGTATCCTGATCGCATATCAATCTTGGAAAATACCTTAGCTTCTTGCAATTGGTCAAACAAATCATTGATCATCGGCAGTGGGTACTTATTCTTGATCGTCACTTCATTCAATCCTCGATAATCAACAATCATCCTTAACGATCCATCCTTCTTTTCCACTAGAAGTACTGGTGATCCCCAAGGTGACGAACTTGGGCGAATATATCCCTTATCCAGTAAATCCTTAATCTGCTTCTTAATCTCCTCCAAATCCTTTGCAGGCATTCTATATGGTCTCTTAGATATTGGTCCTGTGCCTGGCAAAAGCTCAATCAAAAACTTAATGTCTCTATCCGGTGGCATGCCGGGCAATTCTTCTGGAAATACATTCGAAAAATCCTTTACCACTGGTACTTCCTCCTGTACAACTCCTGATAGGGAATTTACTTGTGTCCTCTTCGACTCATGCCATGACACATACTTGATCCTTCTTCCTTCTGGAGTGGTAAGTAAAATCGACTTACTGGCGCAATCGATGTTTCCTCCATACATCGATAGCCAATCCATACCCAGAATTACATCCAAACCTTGCGATTCCAAAATGATTAAATCTGAGGGAAACACATGCCTACCTATACTCAATGGCACTTGAAAACATCCTTTACTGGCCATATACTCCGCTCCTGGTGAGCTTACTAACATAGGTGTTCTAAGAACCTTGGTGGGCAGTTTATACTTATCCACGAATCCCCTTGATATGTATGAATGCGATGCACAATATCAAAAAGAACGATTGCAGTAAATGACTTAACCAAAAACTTACCTATTACTGCATCTGGCTGGGCTTCAACCTCCTCCACGTTAACGTGGTTCACCTATCCCCTGTTGAAAGGGTTCGGCTTCTTCCCAAAGCTTCTATTGCCATTTCCATTCTAGGTTTCAGGACATTCATTGGCATAATGTCCGGTCTTCTGACACTTATAACAAGTGACTTGACTCAGGTCTCTCTTGGCTGGGGTTGATGGGTTAGTACGGTTCTGACCGTTGCTCCTCAGATTCCCATTACCATTCTCGGGGCCATTATGATTATGCGAACTACCTCCTCCATGGGTATGCTGAAAATGTCCTCCCGTTTTCGGGGTAAAACGTGGCTTCTGCTGAGCTCCTGAATTGTATTTCCCTTGTCCATACTTCCTCTTGCGGTTCTCAATCTGTTGCTGCTTCCCTTCAATCATAAGAGCACGATCTACCAACTCCTGGTAGTTGTTCAAAGTTGCTACCATCAACTGCATACTCAACTCATCATTCAGTCCTTCCAAAAACTTCTCCTGCTTAGCTGCATCCGTAGAAATGTCATACATGGCATAACGTGCTAACTTACTAAAGTCATCCACGTATTGGCCAACTGTCCGTCCTCCTTGGTGCAAGTTGCGAAACTCACGCTTCTTCATGGCCATAGCTCCTGCTGAAACATGGGCTATACGGAAAGCCTGCTGAAATTGGTCCCATGTCACCATGGCTATAGGGTAGGTGACAGTGTAATTCTCTCACCATGATGCTGCTGGTCCATCCAACTGATGTGCGGCAAAACGCACCTTCTCAGCGTCAGTACATCCTGTAGTGGTTAACTCCCTTCCAATCTTGCGGAGCCAATCATCTTCTACTATAGGCTCGGTGCTACTGGAGAACACCGGCGGATTCAGTCTAAGGAAACGGGTTAAGTGATCAATAGGTGGTGGTGGTGGGTTGTTGTTGTTGTTCCCCTGATTCTGATTCTGGACTAGCAACTGCATCAATGCATTCTGCTGCTGGATCAACTGAGTGAGCTCCGGTGGGAAGGCAAATCCATTGTCACGTCTCGGAGGCATCTGATGGGTTTAGAGGGGAGAGATTAGAATAGAATGAGGTCTAATGAGAAAGCACTACCCATATGTACTTGAGACAAACACAAACATTTCACTCAATCAATCAAACAAAGGGCATACAATCGGTCTAACTATCACAAAAGTGCTTGGACTACTCTATTTACATGGTGGAATACTACTACTGATGTGGTGGTCTACTAGAAATATTCCTCGGTTGTAGACTCCATGATATCTACTCCAGCTTCATCTTCATAGTCGTCATCACTCAGGTCAGAGTCGGTGTCATCGATGATGATGTAGTCTTCCGGGCGAATCTCCTTGGGTTCTTCGTCTTCTTCTACTGGTGTGGGGTCTCCCATGAATATTCCGATCTTCTTAATCACGTCGTCATTCTTCTCCACTAGTACGACGATTTCCTCCTCATAATCTTC
This sequence comes from Triticum urartu, assembly GCF_003073215.2. Taxonomy (NCBI): domain Eukaryota; kingdom Viridiplantae; phylum Streptophyta; class Magnoliopsida; order Poales; family Poaceae; genus Triticum; species Triticum urartu. The sequence goes on from NC_053027.1 coordinate 454,129,662, forward strand.
ACGTGTAGCCTTGAGTTCTTCCTCCAGCTCCGTAATTCTTGTCATCGACTTCTTCAGATCTATCATGCCTGTCGCACATCTGGTTCTCCTGACGTCGAATGTGCTGGTTTAACTCCTGGATAAAAGCTGCAATTGATCTATCCTTCCTGGTGCTGATCATCTCCCATTGCTCATCTCGGCGCCCACAAATCTGGTAGATAGTATCCTTGAGATCATTGCGGTAAACTTCTCCAATACGTCCTATGGTGATGTGGGCTGCCATGCTCTTTCCTAGACTCCAGGTTGGTGTATCAAAGGAAAACTCTATGGGCTCGGTGACTGGTGCGAACGTCCTTCCTGGGACTTGAACTTGAATCATCTAGCGTTCCTCCTCGGTTAAAGTGGCGTTGTAGGTCCTGGTGAAGCTTGGTACTCCGATGTTCAGGTACTTAGTGACTTCCTTCAGGTGGCGTCCAAAGGGTGTATCTTCATCCGGTTGCGTGAACTTGTTCCTTGCATCCGCCATCCTAAAAGAGTAGAAAAGGTGAGAAGTCAGAAATGGGAAGAGTGAGTAGTGATCTAGGGCTTTAGCTTAGTGGTCGTGTCCTACAGTCAACGTGTGCTCTGATACCATCTTATAGCGACCAGACCTCAAACAGTCTGATCTCTGTGCTTCAGTGTCATCCCTTGATCAGTAATGCTGACATGCACAGTACTTGAAGGATTTATAACAGAGAAGCAATCACACACTTATTACAACGAGTGTCTCAAAAGAGAACTTATTACAAATAATATGGCTTAAGGCCATCTATTAACGATAACAGCGGAAGGCTTGGAAGATAAGTGAGTCCATCAACTCCAACGGCATCACTGAGTATAGAACCACGACCTAAAGGCACCTTACTCATCGTCTGAAAAGTCTGCAACATGAACGTTGCAGCCCGAAAACGGGTCAACACATGGAATATGCTGGCAAAGTAACACAGTAGAGCAAGAACAGAATAATGCTATCACTACATGCATATTTGGCTGGTGGAAAGCTCTATGGTTACAGTTTTGCGCAAAGCCAATTTTTCCCTACTGCAAAGGAATACATTTTATTTAACTATCATGGTAGTTGTTAAACATTGAGAGCGTAGACACCCTCTCAATCCCAATTAAACATCATCATTAAAACCCAACAAAATTAATTAAAGTCACATGATGAGATTCACATGATAATCCAAGTACTAGATACTCAAGACGTCCATAACCGGGGACACGACTAATCATGATTAGTTTATACACTCTGCAGAGGTTTGCGCACTTTTCCCCACAAGACTCGATCTCCTCCGTTTGGATTCTCGCACTACATGGTGTTTGAGAAACGGATGACCGAGACATAGTCTTTCAGAAGCGCTAGCACCTTACGATCGGGTAGACCGTTACACCTACTTTCCCCTACATCTGCTAGTCTACCACTGTAAGAGTTCGCACGACTTAATCAACTGTGCTAGAGCCCATAGTAGCTTGTGGCTGCACATGGAAGTTTCTAGTATGAATAATCTCATGATCCCTTTGAGCCTGGGTGGAGGTCCATAAAAAAACAGGCAATCGCTGGAATACCCAGGTGCCTCAATCCACCCAGATGTGTATTAAAGTTGCCACCTTAAATAAACCATTAATTAACAATCTCACATCTGTCATGGATACACTCACCCAATCCACGTCTACAAGCATAGCATGGCAATATAAGCAAACGTAGAGGTAACTCCCAAGGGTTTGATAATAAAACAGGTAATAGGTACTACATCATCTACTTTCCCAAAACCCACAATTTAATTAGATCCTAATCATGCAATGTTTGAGGATTGATCTAATGCAATAAAACTGGGTAGTAAGAGGTCTGATCAAAGTGTTACTTGCCTTGCTGATGATCCGCGAAACCTAGAGATTCGAAGTAGCAAGCGGCGCACTCCGGGTACTCTATCGCAAACAAACAAACACACAATAAGCACTCATCTAATGCACAGGTAAAACTCAAATAAGACATCTAACCAGAAAGTTCAACTTAAGAACTCCGGTTTGCAAAAAGAATCAAATCAAACGAAGCAACGAAAGTCAAACGACGAAAGAAACAAGCTTTGTTTACTAATCTAGATCTAAGTCAAATTTTACACAAACAAAAACTTGTTTGAGTTGGTTAAACGGAAATAGGGTTTCAAGACGAAACTCTAGGCGCTTGAATCGCCTGATTCCGATAAACGAGCGAAAAGTTAAACTAAAACGAAAATCAGATCAGAAATCATGATCAGAAATAATCATGGAAAATCTGAGAAAAAGAAAAAATGACGAACGGGCTAACGAACGAACGTTCGCTGTCTGCGGCTAAACGACGAAAATCGTTCGTTAAAACGAATGTACGGACGAACGGCCGCTAAATAAACTAAACCGAAAAAATAAACCGATCTAAATAAAGAAAACGACCACATTTTTATAATAAAAACCTGGGCGGTTGACCAGTGAAGACCGGCGGCGGCGGCTACCTCCGGCGGCGGCAGCGGGTAGCGGTGGCGGCTCGGGGTGGCGGCTTCTAGGCTTAGGGCGGGGCTCGGTGGCTCGGGGCTGGGCTCCCCCGGCTTATAAAGCCCGGCCGGGCGAGAGTCTGGGCCGGGTACGGCCCGGCTAGGTCGGTTCGTTTTTTTAAATAGTTTCGCGCAGAAAAACAAATAAAGGAAATACTAGACGGACTCCAAAAATCCCGATATAAATTTTCGCCGACTTCTAAAATCAAGCCGGACAAGGTGAACATTTATTTGGGGCCTAAATGCAATTTTGAAAAACGCATATATTTCCAAAATTCAAATAAAACAGTGAAAAACTCCAAAATAAAAATCTTATTTGATTTTTTATTAAATCCTCAATATTCCTTTAATTTGGGAAAGTCATTTTATTCCCTCACTTATTTTTATAACTGGAATTATTGAAGATAAAATAATTAAATCAAATGATCCTATTTTCAAAATTTGAGAAATCCCCAAATATGAAAATAACGAAATCCCCAACTCTCCATGGCTCCTTGAGTTGCGTAGGATTTCTAGGATCAAGCCAAAATACAAATAAAATATGATATGCAATGATGATCTATGTTTAACATTCCAAATTGAAAATTTGGGATGTTACAACACCTCCTTGCATTTTGGTTGCAAATATGTTGTGTACTTAACATAAGGAGGGAGCACAGAAAATTTCATGAAGTTCTGCAACTCCAGAAGGGAAGACGTGTGCGATACAACCTCTCTAGGTCGTCACAGGTCCAACTGCGAGAGGAAATAAGTCCAGAGAAGAATATGGGATGCAGTAAGAGCGGAAGCGCTCGTACCGAATGCGTCCACGCAAAGAGAACCCTTCCAGAAGATAAGACAATGCATGGTAAGAGCATCTTAGCTCGTATCGCGCACGTACCAAACTTAGACGCAAATCCCCAACTTACTAGAACAAAATATGGGGTGCGATACGAGCATCCACGCTCGTACCAATGCTCGCACTGAAGGGCGATGCCGAGCATCTTGATTCTAAAACAGGAGACGGCCTCTGGTGCGAGCATATAGGCTGTTTGCTGGTTATCTAACCTTTTTACCTTGTGTACCCTATTTTTTGTGGGAAAAATTTCAATCTATTCATCTTAATCATGGCAATACAACGAACACAAGAAATAATGAAAAGTACATACAAATCCGTAGACCACCTAGCGATGACGATAAGCACTGAAGCGAGCCGAAGGCACGCTGCCGTCATCACCCCTCCCTTGTCAAACCCAGGCAATTGTTTGAGTAGACATTCGGAAAGTTGTGTTGCTAAGACCCCATAGGACCAGCTCACTGGAATAGCAACCGCCGCTAATGAAGATATGCATAAATCGGAAGGATCCAACCTAAAGACATATGAACATAGACGAACGAAGACCGGATCTGAGTAGATCCACCAAAGACAACAACCGATCGAATCCTTCGTAGATCCACCGGAGAGACACCTCCACACCCCTCCGATGATGCTAGAAGCACCACTAGGACAGGGGCTAGGCGGGTAGAACCGTATTCCATCTTTAGAGAGCCACTGCTATACCATCTTCCTGAGCATGTCACAAGTCCCAACAAAACTCAAAGAAACATCTAAAACAGAGCCCTTGAACCAGCAAGGGCTACGATCCATCACCCCCATAGCCCTAAGGCCACAGGAGACGAGGCAGATCGGCGGCGCTGCTGACGGGCGGCAGGAACCCTAGTTCCCTATTCGCTTGGGAGGAGAGGACGAGGGGTAGGCTTGTGATACCCTGTTTGCTAGTGTTATCTTGTCATATAGGTTGAGTCACTACCACGCGCCAAGCCTTGTAAAAGCAATGCTCAACAGAAAAGATATATGATAAGTCACCTAATCACATTTTAGCGATCCACACTTCCCTAAATGCAACGAATATGCTAACATTGTAGTGCTATTGAACCCACCCCAGGGGGGTTAACATCCTTGACCCTTCAGGTTCACACCTGCAGACAGCATGTCGATCAAAATCCATAATGAAGGGCATACATATTTTTTCATTGGCAGACCCATCGGGTGAAGGCCAAACATGCTTTCCACCGTGGAGCTCGAGTATGAGCGCTCAGAAGGATCCAACCTAAATACATATGAACGTAGACGAACAAAGACCGGATCTGAGTAGATCCACCAAAGACAACAGCTGATCGAATCATGCGCAGATCCACTAGAGAGACACCTCCACACCCCACCGACGATGCTAGAAGCACCACTAGGACGGGGGCTAGGCGGGGTTGAACCTTATTCCATCTTCAGAGAGGAGAGAGAGAAGGAAGGGGGGCGCCGGCCCCCTCTCCTTGTCCTATTCGGACTAGGGGGGGAGGGGCGCGCGGCCCAGCCCTGGCCACCTCTCCTCTCTTCCACTAAAGCCCACTAAGGCCCATATACCTCCCGGGGGTTTCCGGTAACCTCCCGGTACTCCGGTAAAATCCCGATTTCACCCGGAACACTTCCGATATCCAAATATAGGCTTCCAATATATCAATCTTTATTTCTCGACCATTTTGAGACTCCTTGTCATGTCCGTGATCACATCCGGGACTCCGAACAAACTTCGGTACATCAAAACTCATAAACTCATAATATAACTGTCATCGAAACGTTAAGCGTGCGGACCCTATGGGTTCGAGAACAATGTAGACATGACAGAGACACGTCTCCGGTCAATAACCAATAGCGGAACCTGGATGCTCATATTGGCTCCTACATATTCTAGGAAGATCTTTTATCGGTCAGACCGCATAACAACATACGTTGTTCCCTTTGTCATCGGTATGTTACGTGCCCGAGATTCGATCGTCGGTATCTCAATACCTAGTTCAATCTCGTTACCGGCAAGTCTCTTTACTCGTTCCGTAATAGATCATCTCACAACTAACTCATTAGTTGCAATGCTTGCAAGGCTTATGTGATGTGCATTACCGAGAGGGCCCAGAGATACCTCTCCGACAATCGGAGTGACAAAACCTAATCTCGAAATACGCCAACCCAACATCTACCTTTGGAGACACCTGTAGAGCACCTTTATGATCACCTAGTTACGTTGTGACGTTTGGTAGAACACAAAGTGTTCCTCCGGCGGACGGGAGTTGCATAATCTCATAGTCATAGGAACATGTATAAGTCATGAAGAAAGCAATAGCAGCATACTAAACGATCGGGTGCTAAGCTAAGGGAATGGGTCATGTCAATCAGATCATTCACCTAATGATGTGATCCCGTTAATCAAACAACAACTCTTTGTTCATGGTTAGGAAACATAACCATCTTTGATTAACGAGCTAGTCTAGTAGAGGCATACTAGTGACACTCTGTTTGTCTATGTATTCACACATGTATTATGTTTCCGGTTAATACAATTCTAGCATGAATAATAAACATTTATCATGATATAAGGAAATAAATAATAAGTTTATTATTGCCTCTAGGGCATATTTCCTTCAGTCTCCCACTTGCACTAGAGTCAATAATCTAGATTACACAGTAATGATTCTAACACCCATGGAGCCTTGGTGCTGATCATGTTTTGCCCGTGGAAGAGGCTTAGTCAATGGGTCTGCTACATTCAGATCCGTATGTATCTTGCAAATCTCTATGTCTCCCACCTGGACTAGATCCCGGATGGAATTGAAGCGTCTCTTGATGTGCTTGGTTCTTTTGTGAAATCTGGATTCCTTTGTCAAGGCAATTTCACCAGTATTGTCACAAAAGATTTTCATTGGACCCGATGCACTAGGTATGACACCTAGATTGGATATGAACTCCTTCATCCAGACTCCTTCATTTGCTACTTCCGAAGCAGCTATGTATTCTGCTTCACACGTAGATCCCGCCATGACGCTTTGTTTAGAACTGCACCAACTGACAGCTCCACCGTTCAATGTAAACACGTATCCGGTTTGCGATTTAGAATCGTCCGGATCAGTGTCAAAGCTTGCATCGACGTAACCATTTATGATTAGCTCTTTGTCACATCCATAAATGAGAAACATATCCTTAGTCCTTTTCAGGTATTTCAGGATGTTCTTGACCGCTGTCCAGTGATCCACTCCTGGATTACTTTGGTACCTCCCTGCTAGACTTATAGCAAGGCACACATTAGGTCTGGTACACAGCATTGCATACATGATAGAACCTATGGCTGAAGCATAGGGAACATCTTTCATTTTCTCTCTATCTTCTGCAGTGGTCGGGCATTGAGTCTGACTCAACTTCACACCTTGTAACACAGGCAAGAACCCTTTCTTTGCTTGATCCATTTTGAACTTCTTCAAACTTTGTCAAGGTATGTGCTTTGTGAAAGTCCAATTAAGCGTCTTGATCTATCTCTATAGATTTTAATGCCTAATATGTAAGCAGCTTCACCGAGGTCTTTCATTGAAAAACTATTATTCAAGTATCCCTTTATGCTATCCAGAAATTCTATATCATTTCCAATTAGTAATATGTCATCCACATATAATATTAGAAATGCTACAGAGCTCCCACTCACTTTCTTGTAAATACAGGCTTCTCCAAAAGTCTGTATAAAACCAAATGCTTTGATCACACTATCAAAGCATTTATTCCAACTCCGAGAGGCTTGCACCAGTCCATATATGGATCGCTGGAGCTTGCACACTTTGTTAGCTCCCTTTGGATCGACAAAACCTTCTGGTTGCATCATATACAACTCTTCTTCCAGAAATCCATTCAGGAATGCAATTTTGACATCCATCTGCCAAATTTCATAATCATAAAATGTGGCAATTGCTAACATGATTCGGACAGACTTAAGCATCGCTACGGGTGAGAAGGTCTCATCGTAGTCAATCCCTTGAACTTGCCGAAAACCTTTTGCGACAAGTCGAGCTTTGTAGACAGTAATATTACCGTCAGTGTCAATCTTCTTCTTAAACATCCATTTATTCTCAATTGCTTGCCGATCAGTGGGCAAGTCAACCAAAGTCCATACTTTGTTCTCATACATGGATCCCATCTCAGATTTCATGGCTTCAAGCCATTTTGCGGAATCTGGGCTCACCATCGCTTCTTCATAGTTCGTAGGTTCATCATGATCTAGTAGCATGACTTCCAGAATAGGGTTACCATACCACTCTGGTGCGGATCTCACTCTGGTTGATCTAGAGGTTCAGTAATATCTTGTTCTGAAGTTTCATGATCATTATCATTAGCTTCCTCACTAATTGGTGTAGGTGTCACAGAAACAGGTTTCTGTGATGTACTACTTTCCAATAAGGGAGTAGGTACAGTTACCTCGTCAAGTTCTACTTTCCTCCCACTCACTTCTTTCGAGAGAAACTCCTTCTCCAGAAAGTTTCCGAATTTAGCAACAAAAGTCTTGCCTTCGGATCTGTGATAGAAGGTGTATCCAATAGTTTCCTTTGGATATCCTATGAAGACACATTTCTCCGATTTGGATTCGAGCTTATCAGGTTGAAGCTTTTTCACATAAGCATCGCAGCCCCAAACTTTCAGAAACGACAACTTTGGTTTCTTGCCAAACCACAGTTCATAAGGCGTCGTCTCAACGGATTTTGATGGTGCCCTATTTAACGTGAATGCGGCCGTCTCTAGAGCGTATCCCCAAAACGATAGCGGTAAATCAGTAGTAGACATCATAGATCATACCATATCTAGGAAAGTACGATTACGACATTCGGACACACCATTACGCTGTGGTGTTCCGGGTGGCGTGAGTTGCGAAACTATTCCACATTGTTTCAAATGTACACCAAACTCGTAACTCAAATATTCTCCTCCACGATCAGATCGTAGGAATTTTATTTTCTTGTTACGATGATTTTCAACTTCACTCTGAAATTCTTTGAACTTTTCAAACGTTTCAGACTTGTGTTTCATTAAGTAGATATACCCATATCTGCTTAAGTCATCTGTGAAGGTGAGAAAATAATGATATCCGCCACGAGCCTCAACATTCATCGGTCCACATACATCTGTATGTATGATTTCCAACAAATCTGTTGCTCTCTCCATAGTACCGGAGAACGGTGTTTTTGTCATCTTACCCATAAGGCACGGTTCGCAAGTACCAAGTGATTCATAATCAAGTGGTTCCAAAAGCCCATCATTATGGAGTTTCTTCATGCACTTTATACCGATATGACCTAAACGACAGTGCCACAAATAAGTTGCACTATCATTATCAACTTTGCATCTTTTGGTTTCAACACTATGAATATGTGTGTCACTACTATCGAGATTTAATAAGAATAGATCACTCTTTAAGGGTGCATGACCATAAAACATATTACTCATGTAAATAGAACAACCATTATTCTCTAATTTAAATGAATAACCGTCTCGCATCAAAAAAAATCCAGATATAATGTTCATGCTTAACGCTCACAGCAAATAACAATTATTTAGGTCTAATATTAATCCCGAAGGTAGATGTAGAGGTAGCGTGCCGACTGCGATCACATCGACTTTGGAACCATTTCCCACGCGCATCGTCACCTCGTCCTTAGCCAATCTTCGCTTAATCCGTAGTCCCTGTTTCGAGTTGCAAATATTAGCAATAGAACCAGTATCAAATACCGAGGTGCTACTGCGAGCATTAGTAAGGTACACATCAATAACATGTATATCACATATACCTTTGTTCACCTTGCCATCCTTCTTATCCGCCAAATACTTGAGGCAGTTCCGCTTCCAGTGACCAGTCTGCTTGCAGTAGAAGCACTCAGTTTTAGGCTTAGGTCCAGGTTTGGGTTTCTTCTCTTGAGTAGCAACTTGCTTGTTGTTCTTTTTGAAGTTCCCCTTCTTCTTCCCTTTGCCCTTTTTCTTGAAACTAGTGATCTTGTTGACCATCAACACTTGATGCTCCTTCTTGATTTCTACCTCCGCAGCTTTCAGCATTGCGAAGAGCTCGGGAATAGTCTTATTCATCCCTTGCATATTATAGTTCATCATGAAGCTCTTGTAGCTTGGTGGCAGTGATTGGAGAATTCTGTCAATGACGCAATCATCTGGAAGATTAACTCCCAATTGAATCAAGTGATTATTATACCCAGACATTTTGAGTATATCCTCACTGACAGAACTGTTCTCCCCCATCTTACAGCTATAGAACTTATTGGAGACTTCATATCTCTCAATCCGAGCATTTGCTCTAAATATTAACTTCAACTCTTGGAACATCTCATATGCTCCATGACGTTCAAAACGTCGTTGAAGTCCCGATTCTAAGCCATAAAGCATGGCACACTGAACTATCAAGTAGTCATCAGCTTTGCTCTCCCAGATGTTCATAACATCTGGTGTTGCTCCAGCAGCAGGCCTGGCACCCAGCGGTGCTTCCAGGACGTAATTCTTCTGTGCAGCAATGTGGATAATCCTCAAGTTACGGACCCAGTCCGTGTAATTGCTACCATCATCTTTCAACATTGCTTTCTCAAGGAACGCATTAAAATTCAACGGAACAACAACACGGGCCATCTATCTACAATCAAACATGAATAAGCAAGATACTATCAGGTACTAAGTTCATGATAAATTTAGGTTCAATTAATCATATTACTTAAGGAACTCCCACTTAGATAGACATCCCTCTAATCCTCTAAGTGATTACGTGATCCAAATCAACTAAACCATGTCCGATCATCATGTGAGATGGAGTAGTTTCATTGGTGAACATCGCTATGTTGATCATATCTACTATATGATTTACGCTCAACCTTTCGGTCTCCGTGTTCCGAGGCCATATCTGTATATGCTTGGCTCGTCAAGTATAACCTGAGTATTCCGCGTGTGCAACTGTTTTGCACCGGTTGTATTTGAATGTAGAGCCTATCACACCCGATCATCACGTGGTGTCTCAGCACGAAGAACTTTCGCAACGGTGCATACTCAGGGAGAACACTTCTTGATAATTAGTGAGAGATCATCTTATAATGCTACCGTCAATCAAAGCAAGATAAGATGCATAAAAGATAAACATCACATGCAATCAATATAAGTGATATGATATGGCCATCATCATCTTGTGCTTGTGATCTCCATCTTCGAAGCACCGTCGTGATCACCATCGTCACTGGCGCGACACCTTGATCTCCATCGTAGCATCGTTGTCGTCTCGCCAATCTTATGCTTCCACGACCACCGCTACCACTTAGTGATAAAGTAAAGCATTACAGCGCGATTGCATTGCATACAATAAAGCGGCAACCATATGGCTCCTGCCAGTTGCCGATAACTCGGTTACAAAACATGATCATCTCATACAATAAAATTTAGCATCATGTCTTGACCATATCACATCACAACATGCCCTGCAAAAACAAGTTAGATGTCCTCTACTTTGTTGTTGCATGTTTTACGTGGCTGCTACGGGCTTAAGCAAGAACCAATCTTACCTATGCATCAAAACCACAACGATAGTTTGTCAAGTTGGTGCTGTTTTAACCTTCGCAAGGACCGGGCGTAGCCACACTCGGTTCAACCAAAGTTGGAGAAACTGTCACCCGCTAGCCACCTTTGTGCAAAGCACGTCGGGAGAACCGGTCTTGCGTAAGCGTACGCGTAATGTCGGTCCGGGCCGCTTCGTCCAACAATACCGCCGAACCAAAGTATGACATGCTGGTAAGCAGTATGACTTATATCGCCCACAACTCACTTGTGTTCTACTCGTGCATATAACATCAACATATAAAAACTAGGCCCGGATGCCACTGTTGGGTTTCGTAGTAATTTCAAAAAAATTCCTACGCACACGCAAGATCATGGTGATGCATAGCAACGAGATGGGAGAGTGTGATCTACGTACCCTTGTAGATTGACAACGGAAGCGTTAGCACAACGTGGTTGATGTAGTCGTACGTCTTCACTGTCCGACCGATCAAGCACCGAAACTACGGCACCTCCGAGTTCTAGCACACCGTCAGCTCGATGACGATCCCCGGACTCCGATCCAGGAAAGTGTCAGGGAAGAGTTCCGTCAGCACGACAGCGTGGTGACGATCTTGATGTACTACCGTCGCAGGCTTCGCCTAAGCACCGCTACAATATTATCGAGGACTATGTTGGAAGGGCGCACCGCACACGGCTAAGAATATGATCACGTGGATCAACTTGTGTGTCTAGGGGTGCCCCCTGCCTCCGTATATAAAGGATCAAAAGGGGGGGTGCGGCCGGCCAGGGAGGGCGCGCCAGGAGGAGTCCTACTCCCTCCGGGAGTAGGATTCCCCCCCCTTCCTAGTTGGAATACGATTGGGGAGGGGGGAAAGAGGAGAGAGAGAAGGAAGGGGGGCGCCGGCCCCCGCTCCTTGTCCTATTCGGACTAGGGGGGAGGGGCGCGCAGCCCAGCCCTGGCCACCTCTCCTCTCTTCCACTAAAGACCACTAAGGCCCATATACCTCCCGGGGGTTTCCGGTAACCTCCCGGTACTCCGGTAAAATCCCGATTTCACCCGGAACACTTCCGATATCCAAATATAGGCTTCCAATATATCAATCTTTATGTCTCGACCATTTCGAGACTCCTCGTCATGTCCGTGATCACATCCAGGACTCCGAAAAAACTTCGGTACATCAAAACTCATAAACTCATAATATAACTGTCATCGAAACCTTAAGCGTGCGGACCCTACGGGTTCGAGAACAATGTAGACATGACCAAGACACGTCTCCAGTCAATAACCAATAGTAGAACCTGGATGCTCATATTGGCTCCTACATATTCTACGAAGATCTTTTATCGGTCAGACCGCATAACAACATACGTTGTTCCCTTTGTCATCGGTATGTTACTTGCCCGAGATTCGATCGTCGGTATCTCAATACCTAGTTCAATCTCGTTACCGGCAAGTCTCTTTACTCGTTCCGTAATACATCATCTCACAAGTAACTCACTAGTTGCAATGCTTGCAAGTCTTATGTGATGTGCATTACCGAGAGGGCCCAAAGATACCTCTCTGACAATCGGAGTGACAAATCCTAATCTCGAAATACGCCAACCCAACATCTACCTTTGGAGACACCTGTAGAGCACCTTTATAATCACCCAGTTACGTTGTGACGTTTGGTAGCACACAAAGTGTTCCTCCAACAGACGGGAGTTGCATAATCTCATAGTCATAGGAACATGTATAAGTCATGAAGAAAGCAATAGCAACATACTAAACGATGGGTGCTAAGCTAAGGGAATGGGTCATGTCAATAAGATCATTCACCTAATGATGTGATCCCGTTAATCAAACAACAACTCTTTGTTCATGGTTAGGAAACATAACCATCTTTGATTAACGAGCTAGTCTAGTAGAGGCATACTAGTGACACTCTGTTTGTCTATGTATTCACACATGTATTATGTTTCCGGTTAATACAATTCTAGCATGAATAATAAACATTTATCATGATATAAGGAAATAAATAATAACTTTATTATTGCCTCTAGGGCATATTTCCTTCAGCTTCCTCCGTCACGGAGGGACACATCAAAAACTGCGCGGAGCCGGATACTTATCCGCGAATCTCGCGCATCGGCTGCCTGCTGCGGGGCAGATCGTTCCCACCTAGGAACCTCACGAGAGGGTAGTCTTCCTCCACCACTTCCTCCGCAGACTGGGGTTTCCCCTTCATCCATTCGTCCGTGGCTCTTATGTTCTACTATGGGCTGGACTTTCATGATCTAGCCCCGAACTTCCTCCTCAACATTTCGGCGTTCATCATCATGTGTGAGGCTTTCCTCCGCATCCGGCCCCACTTCGGCATGTGGCTGAAGACCTTCAATATCAAGCCGAAGGTGGTGGGAGGCCAACAAGCAGAATGCGGCGGAGCCATGGTGGGCAAGATGCCCAATGTTATATGGCTTGAAGGCTCCTTCGTGGAGACCATAAAGGGCTGGTAATCAGCGTGGTTCTACATCACCGAGCCACACGACACCAACTGGGTGGCACCCCCGAGTTTCGATCCGGAATCCCCACGTGGCTCACCTCCTGGAAGGAGAAGGGCCTATCCTGGGGTTCATCGGTGGAGCTGGACGGACTCCAGAAATGTATCCGGAATATGGCAAGCAAGAAGCTCAAGCTTGTCAACATAGTCCAGGTCATGCTCTTCTGCCGGATCCTCCCGTGTCAACAACGGGATTTCAACTTGTGGGAGTTCGACCCGGCCCAGCACCAGACTCTGAGCGAGCTCTTCGACACGACACACAAGGACGTCTGGAGGGTGCTGTTCAAGGGTGCCGAGGTCCCTCCCTCTCTCACCGAGGACCGCGGGCTAAGCGCGAAGCGCCCTGCGAATCCGGTAAGTTTTGTACATCTAGTAGGATTTTTACTTCCCATAGCTTAACCACGCGCGGGGTCTGAGCTCCCATGCCTTTGACAGGACTGGGTGGGGGCATCGAAGAAGATCGACTGTCCGGCCCCTCTGCCCAAAGACACTGCGGACGCTCTCCTGATGGAGATGCTGACTCCGGCTCCTTACAAGGTGCCGGAGAAGACCAAGAAGAAGGCCAAGGGATCCCGAAAGAGTTCCCAGCGCCAGGTGATATCGGACTCATCGTCCGATAACTCCGCGAGGCACTCCTCCCCCGAAGACGAGGAGGAAGATGAAGATGCCCCCCCTTAAGTCGGGGGAGACAAGAAAAGGAAGGTCGCCCCAACCGGGGGGGCCGAAGGGTCCAAGAAGGGGGACCCTCCTTCCGGACTACTCCACTACCGCCGCCGAAGGCGAAGACAAGTGGCTGCTCAGGGCCAAGCCCCTGGCGAAGTCGTAAGTATTCGGATACCAGAGTAACTTATAGCATGCCTTTGTCGCACTTCTTCTCCTAACGCCGAATATGATTATGCAGACCGCCCCAAGCCCGGATCGACGTATCTTCGTCGGGCGGCTCCTTGGACTCGTCGGATATGGATAGCGATCCACTTCCGACCGCCACCTCCCCTTGCCCTATGGACAATGCCGAGGTATTGTCTTAAGAGGCACCGGGTCGAGGGAAGACAATCCCGGAGGTGCCTCAAGGCGACCTTCCGGACTCCGGGAGCAGAGGGATTAAGGCTCCCGAGGGCTCCGAGTTCGGCCCTCAGCTGAACACCGCGCTGGAACCTCCAGTGGTTCCGGACTCAGGCAGGCGGCCTCCTTCCAAAAGGGGCAAGACGCCTGTGCCGGTGACCTCTGTCCATCCAGAGGCACCAGACAATCTGCTGGGAGCGCTTCGCAGCGCTTCCATTGACGAAGAGCACGGCACTATTATGAGTGCGGTGATCCAGAAGGTTCAGTCCGCCAAGAGCAGACTGACTGAAGCCTGTGCCAGCGTTCTAACAGGCTTTGCGGTAAATATTTGAAATATAGGAAAAATATTACCGCATAGACAGTAGCCCCTGGTGCTTTGTTTGGTGTTCAAAAAGAAAAGCCGAATAGAGGATCAACTAATATCTGCAGGAGTCTAATATAAGTAAGTCTATATGCGTATGCAGGCTTCGTTGCTAACCTCCGCCGCACTGACCGCGGAGGTCGCCGTACTGAAGCAGGACCTCGAAGGGTCCAAGAAAGAGCTCGGCCTTGCCAAGAGGCAGTTCGAGGAGAACAAAGGTAAGTAATACCTAGTCTATAGATGTGTATATATACAAAAAGGATGCGATTGCAAAATGACAGGATCATCTTTAATTTGCCAGGGGCCACGACCGAGGTGGCAACCCTGAAGCAAGCGCTATCCGAGGCCGAAAACAAAGTGGCCCAGGAGCACACCGAGCGGGAAAAACAATAGGCACGGGTGGGCGAGGTGCAGCAAGAGCTCCATGCTCTCGTGACGAAGCACGAGGCGTTTGAGCTTGACTTGAAGACGCGAGAGTCCGAGCTTGCCGCGGCCCTTGAGAGTGCAAAGAGTGCCAAGGCTGAATCCCAAAAGGCCCTCCAGGAGATTGATGCGATGAAGAAGATAGCGGCGGGTAAGGCATTCAATATTCAAAGCAAGCATGTGAAAGTAAATTACTTGTTACTTACCCGAGTCCGGAGCTCTCCAGGAGCATTCGCAGATTTGCCCCACAGCGTGTCGGATGCCGCACAGTTTTACCAGGCCAAGGAGGGAAGCTCAATGGAGAAGCTGTTCTGGTCTCAGTATAATGGGACCGAACACCCGATGCCTCTGAGCGACCAGCAAAAGCAACTGGTCGAGCTGCACAAGGCGGCCAAACAGGCCATGAAGGGCTATATAGTCCGGATGTGGCCTGGCGACGCCCTTCCCAACAGCTACTTTGGCCTGGTGAGGCGGCTTGTGGATGACTGCCCATGGCTGGAAGTCATTAAGCGGTCCGTCTGCATCGAAGGTGCACGCTGGGCTTTCGTCCGTGCGAAGGTGCATTGGGCCAAGATGGACGCCGTGAAGCTGGTGAAGGAAGGGCCGCCGCAGGGCAAGGAGCATCGCCACCCCGAGATGTACTATGAGGGTGTCCTGAAGGGTGCCCGTCTTGTAGCGGACGAGTGTGCGAAAGATGTAATATATGAATAAACTTGCTCGTGTAATCCTGTATTATGAAAACTTGTTCATATGCGCTATGGAACGCTTGTTTGAATTTAAAATATTGCCTTCTGTTCGGCTGTTTATCAAATCTGAGAGATGGCTAGTCGTCGGCTTCTGCCCCCATGCCACGAGTGCTGGGGTGTTCGGGATAAAACTTGAGCGCTCTTGTTCCCATTTTTGGGTCCTTCGAGGGAGGTGCTCAGCACAACGAACAAGGCAATCGGTCTATAATGCGTTATCACTCTCACTTAGCCATATAATTCTATAATTTTAAATTTTGGTGAAGCCCCTAGTATTCGGAAGGCCGAATTCGGGGCGCTATACACGCCTTAAGCCGGACAGGGCTGACTCCTCGCTCTAAGCAGCATAAGTCTTTAGGGACTTGAGACCTCTCGAACAGCGACCAGTCTCTCGCCTTATCATGACAGTCAGTTTTAGCTTTCTCTACTAAGGTGCTTAGCCCAGCAGAACCGGGGCACAATCGCAGTAGTTCTCCCAGTGCTACCTTAGCCGATATAGCGGAACGTAAGGTACAAAAATATGGGAGCCGGGCAAACCCAACTATTGACCCAAGACATGATTCGGAGCTAATGCATATAATGCTATAAGTTCGGGGTGCAATACTGTCGAAAGTGTTCAGACTTCTCACGCCGTATTATGGGGTATACTTAAGCCCCTAGCATATTGGCCGTACCAGAGTGTATGGGTGCTAGATGTCATGAATGAACATGTATATATAAAAAGGAAGAATGCAATAATAGTCTTAATGCTATGCATTGTTTATTCAAAAAGGTGCGTTAGAGCAGAATGATACAAGCAGTGCGATAAGCAAAAAGTAGGACTATTTGACATGTCCCTTCCAAGGGCAAGTTGAGGAATGGTATTAAAGCAAGTATTTCACTCGTTTTCGTAATCCACCTGGGAGTTCCGTGGTGTGACATAGCTTTCTGCCTCCTTGGTTGCTGCATCATGTGTTAAGCAATCATGCTGCCCGACAGGGTTTCTAGAGATTAACATCCTGAAAGAGAAAAATAACAAAGCGGGAAGCCCCTAGTGCGTTTAAGCCGCATCTTGGAGCGTGCCGTAGTTGTGCCCCCCTTCCCACCTGTGCCCATGGTATTTTTAATGCGTAATTATGTACGCGTGGCATGGAATTCGCCGTTTGGCTGGGACCGGGGTGGGGGCCGCATTGCTATGCGAGCTCGGAACGTGCCAGACGGTCATGTTGCCGATTACTCTGGGCGCGCTTGAAGGTGTCCGGGTCCTTAATCGCCGAACTAGTGGATTGCCTTAAGAGGATGCTTTGCGCTTCTGCTGCGAGGGCCGCAGTGTGCTCCTCCGTGCAGAGAGAGCGCTCTGTGTTTCCATTGACTGTGATGACCCCCTGAGGTCCTGGCATCTTGAGCTTGAGATATGCATAATGCGGTACCGCATTGAATCTCGCAAATGCGGTTCGCCCGAGCAGTGCATGGTAGCCACTGCGGAACGGGACTATGTCGAAGATTAACTCTTTGCTTCGGAAGTTATCTGGAGATCCGAAGACCACTTCCAGTGTGACTGAGCCTGTGCAATGGGCCTCTACACCTGGTATGACACCTTTAAAGGTCGTTTTTGTCGGTTTGATCCTTGAGGGGTCTGTACCCATTTTGCGCACTGTGTCCTGATAAAGCAGGTTCAGGCTGCTGCCGCCATCCATTAGGACTCGAGTGAGGTGAAATCCGTCAATGATTGGGCTAGGACCAATGCGGCGAATCCGCCATGACGGATACAAGTGGGTGGTCCCTGCGGTCGAAGGTGATCGGACAGGAGGACCATGGGTTGAACTTTGGGGCCACTGGCTCCAATGCATATACGTCCCTGAGCGCACGCTTCCGCTTCCTCTTGGGGATTTGGGTTGTGTATATCATGTTCACCGTCCGCACTTGTGGGGGGAACCTCTTCTGTCCTTCGGTGTTTGGCTGCCAGGGCTCCTCCTCGTCATGCTATGTAACCCCTTATCTTTGTTTTCGGCATTTAACTTGCTAGCCTGCTTGAACACCCAACAATGCCTGTTGGTGTGGTTGGCTGGCTTGTCGGGGGTGCCGTGTATTTAGCACAAGCGATCGAGTATACGGTCCAAACTGGACGGGCCCGGAGTGCTTCTTTTGAATGGCTTTTTCCGGTGACCGGATTTAGAGCCTTTGAATCCGGCATTGACTGTCGTATCCTCGGTATTGTTACTGTTAATGCGGCACTTATGTTTGTTGCGACGTGACCTTCCGTTGCCGTCCTTGGTGTCCGAAGTACCATGGTTCTTTGATATGTTATTGCTGCGAGCCAACAAGCTGTCCTCTCCAGCACAAAAGCGGGTCATGAGTGTCATGAGGGCTGCCATAGATTTCGGCTTTTCCTGGCCAAGGTGCTGGGCGAGCCATTCGTCGCGGATGTTGTGCTTAAAAGCTGCTAGGGCCTCTGCATCTGGACAGTCGATGATTTGATTTTTCTTTGTTAGGAACCATGTCCAGAATTGCCTGGCCGATTCCTCTGGCTTCTGAATTATGTGGCTCAAGTCATCGGCATCTGGTGGTCGCACATAAGTGCCCTGAAAGTTGTCGAGGAATGCGGCTTCCAGATCTTCACAACAGCCAATGGACTCTGCTGGCAAGCTATTGAGCCAACGCCGAGCTAGTCCTTTGAGTTTGAGTGGGAGGTATTTAATGGCGTGTAGGTCATCACCGTGGGCAATGTGGATGTGCAGGAGGAAATCCTTGATCCATACCGCAGGATCTGTTGTGTCGTCGTATGATTCTATATTTACGGGTTTGAAACCCTCTGGGATTTGATGATCCATTACTTCGTCTGTGAAGCATAAGGGGTGTGCGGCGCCTCTGTACTGGGCTATATCGCGACGCAGCTCAAATGAGTTTTTCCTGCTATGTTCGGCCCGGCCGGACTTACTTTTACTGTATCCGGCATCACGATTATCGTCTCGCGTAGTGGCGCGCCCTCGTGATCTGTAGATCGATCTTGCATGTTTTGCTTTGTCCTCCAATATGTCTCACAGGTCTGGCATATTTCCCCATGCCCTTTTATTTGAATGGCATCGGGGTGCGGGCTGAGCTTTTGGCTGGAATGCCTCTCTGTCGCGGCCACGAGGTGGCCGATCACACGCGTCGTACGCCAGGGATGTAGGTTTCGGTCCTTCCTCCTCCAGTTGGGGTAGCAACCTGCACTTTGGGTAACTCTTGGAGGGGTGCTCGAGTTTATATTCCTCGGCCGCCAGGACTTTAGTCCATCTGTCAGCTAGCAAATCTTGATCAGCTTGAAGCTGCTGCTGCTTTTTCTTAAGGCTATTTGCCGTGGCTATAAGCCGACGCTTGAAGCACTCTTGTTCAACGGGATCCTCTGGCATGACGAATTCATCATTGTCGAGGCTTGCCTCGTCTTCGGAGGCAGGCATGTAATTATCATCCTCCGCCTCTCCATCTGCCGCTCTCTCAGGAGGGATGGCTTCTCCAACCTCTTGCTCTAAATCTTGCTGGAGGGGATTGTTGTTGTCTTCGGCGCTGTCTGGAGTGATATTATCTCCGGTGCCGGTATCACCGCTTTTGACTTGGCGGGACTTAGAGCGGCGCCGCTGACGCCGACTCTTGGGTTGCTTCTTGGAGGGGTCATCCTCCGTTGTCTTGCCTTCTTTGGGTGTGTCCACCATGTATATGTCATATGATGAGGTGGCTGTCCAGTGCCCTGTGGGCAGTGGTTCCTCTTCGCCTCCCGCATCGTCATCCATACCGTCGATGTCTTCGGAGTCGAAGTCGAGCATGTCGGTTAAGTCATTGACAGTGGCTACTAAGTGGGTGGTGGGTGGGCGGCGAATTTCTTCGTCATCCGCATCCCAATCCTGCCAGACATAGTTCGGCCAGGACCCTCCTGACAAGGAGAGAGACCTTAATGAGTTCAGTATGTCGTCGAAGGGCAAGTGCTGAAAAATATCCATGGAGGTAAACTCAATGATCGGCGCCCAATCGGATTCGACAGGAACGGGCGCAGGTGGTTCGGAGTCCGTGGCCGGAGAAGGATCTGGCAGTTTGGCAACACGACACTCGTGAAGGGTAAGGTTGATATTCGGCTCGATCGCCGCTGAGGATACGACCTCCGTGGCGGGGTCTATCCACCCATCCATGGATGGCGCAACTGGCTCCGAATTAAGGGTCGGAGCGGCTGCCGGTGCGATTTCTCGAACACTGTTCGATGGTAGAGCTAAATCGTACTCATCGTGACCGCATGGCGCACAAGGCAGGGGCTCGAATCCGTCAAAGATCAAGTCTCCGTGGATATCGGCCGTGTAGTTTAAGCTTCCAAACCTGACCCGGTGGCCAGGGGCGTAACTTTCGATCTGCTCCAGATGGCCAAGCGAGTTGGCCCGCAGTGCGAAGCCGCCGAACACAAAGATCTGTCCGGGGAGAAAAGTCTCACTCTGGACTGCATTGCTATCGATGATAGTAGGAGCCATCAAGCCTAACGGCAATGACACAGAGGAACTCTCAATGAAAGCACCAATGTCGGTGTCAAAACCGGCAGATCTCGAGTAGGGAGTCCCGAACTATGCGTCTAAGGCGGATGGTTACAGGAGGCAGGGGACATGATGTTTTACCCAGGTTCGGGCCCTCTTGATGGAGGTAAAACCCTACGTCCTGCTCGATTTATTCTTGATGATATGGGTATTACAAGAGTTGATCTACCTCGAGATCGGAGAGGCTAAACCCTAGAAGCTAGCCTACGGTATGATTGTATCTTGTCCTACGGACTAAAACCCTTCGGTTTATATAGACACCGGAAGGGGTTAGGGTTACACAAGGTCGGTTACAAAGGAGGAGATATCCATATCCGTATTGCCTAGCTTGCCTTCCACGCCAAGTAGAGTCCCATCCGGACACGAGATGAAGTCTTCAATCTTGTATCTTCATAGTCCAACAGTCCGGTCAAAGGATATTGTCTGGCTGTCCGGAGACCCCCTAATCCAGGACTCCCTCAGCCGCCGACTGCGGCAACGAGTGGCTGCCCAGGGTCAAGCCTCTGGCGACGTCGTAAGTGTCTGGGCACCATAGCACTTCGTGGTATGTTTTATTACACTGCCTCTCCTCATGCCGAACATGATTATGCAGTCCGTCCCAAGCTCATCTCGACGTACCCTCGTCGAGCGGCTCTCTGGACTCGTCGGATATGAACAGCGGTTCTCTCCCGACCGCTACCACCCCTCGCCCTACGGACAACTCCGAGGTGTTGTCTCAAAAGGCACCGAGCCAAGGGGAGGTGGTTCTGGGGGCGCCTCGAGGCGACTTCCCGGACCCTGGGTACCAAGGGAGCAAGGCCCCTACGGGCTCCGAGTTCGGCCCCCAGCCGGACACTGCGCCGGAACCTTCGATGGTTCCGGACTCCGGCAGGCGGTCCCCCGTTAAGGGGGCCAACCATCCGTGCCGGTGTCCTCTGTCCAACCAGAGACACCGGACAACTTGCTGGAAGCGCTTCACAACGCTTCCATCGATGAAGAGCACCACACTATTATGAGTGCGGTGGTCGAGAAGGTTCAGTCCGCCAAAAATGGACTGACCGAAACTTGCGCCAGCCTCCTAACAGTCTTTGAGGTAAGCAGTCAAAATATAAGAAAATATTACCACATAGATAGTAGCCCCTGATGCTCTGTTCGGCGTTCGCGAGGAAAAGCCGAATAGAGGATCAAATGATAAGCTCATGAGTCTAATTAGAGTATGTTTATGTGTATGTACAGGCTTCACTGTTGGCCGCAGCCGCACGTACTGCGGAGGTCTCTGCGCTGAAGCAGGACCTGAAGCGGTCCGAGGACGAGCTCGGCCTTACCAAGAGGCAGCTCGAAGAGAGCAAAGGTAAGAAATACCCATGTCTATAATGTTAAAAAGAAGTTCGGGTGTAAAGTAATAGGATCATCATGGATTTGTCATGGGCCACGACAGAGGTGGTGACCCTGAGGAAGGCGTTGTCCGAGACCGAAGACAAAGCGGCCAAAGAACGCATTGAACGGGAGAAACAAGAAGCCCGAGTAGGCGAGGTGCAGCAAGAGCTCGAGGCTCTCGCCAAAAAGCACGAGTCCTTGGAGCTTGACTCCAAGACACGAGAGTCCGAGCTCGCGCAGGCGCTTGAAAGCGTCCGGAGCGCCAAGGCCGAAGCCACAAGGCCGTCCAGGAGATTGATGTGGTGAAAAAGATAGCAGCGGGTAAGGCATTCATTATGGAAAGCAAGCATGTGAAGGAGACTTTCCTTTTTCTTACCCGAGTTCGGAGCTCTCCAGGAGCATTTGCAGATCTTCCCTGCAGTGTACTGGTTGCCGCGGAGTTTTACCGGGCTGAGGAGGGGAGCTCAACGAAAAAGTTGTTCTGGTCTCACTATACTGGGACCGAAGACCCCGTGCCCTTGAGCGACCAGCTGAAGCAATTGGTCGAACTTCACAAGGCGGCCGAACTGGCCATGAGGGGCCTTATAGTCCGGATGTGGCCTGGCGAGCCCCTGTCCGACAACTACTTCGGTCTGGTGAGGCAGCTTGTGGAAGCCTGCCCATGACTTGAAGTCATCAACGGTCCGTCTGCATCGAGGGTGCACGCTGGGCTCTTGCCCAGGCGAAGGTGCACTGGGCGAAGCTGGACGCCGTGAAGCTGGTGAAGGAAGGGTCACCGGAGGACAAGGAGCATCGCTGCCCTGAGAATTACTATGAGAGTGTCCTGAAGGGTTCCCGCTTAGTGGCAGATGAGTGTGCCAAGGATGTAATTTTTGAATGAACATGCTCATGTGATCCTGTAATATGAAACGAGTTCGTTTGCGCCATGCGACGCTTTGTTAATTTAAAATATTACCTTCTGTGTGGCCGTTTATAAAATCTGAGAGTTGGCCAGTCGTCAGCTTCCAACCCCATGTAACTAGTACTGGGGTGTTCGGGATAAACCTGAACACTCTTTACCCCAATTTTGGGTCCTTCAAGGGAGGTGTTCAGCGCAACGAACCAGGCAATCGGACTATAATGCTTTATCACTCTCACTTAGCAATAGAAGTCTATGATTTTAAATTTTTGGCGAAGCCCCTGGTATTCGGAGGGCCGAACTTGGGGCGCTATACACGCCTAAGCCGGACAAGGCCGACTCCTCGCCCGAAGCGGAAAAAGTCTTTAAGCACTTGAGACCTCTCGAATAGCGACCAGTCTCTCGCCTTATCATGATAGTCAGTTTTTGGCTTTCTCTACTGTGGTGCTCATCCGGAAGAACCGGGACACAATCACAGTAGTTCTCCCACCGCTACCTTAGCCGATATAGCGGAACGTAAGGTACCAAAGCATGGGAGCCGGGTGAGGGAGTCCTGGATTAGGGGGTCTCCGGACAGCCGGACTATATCCTTTGGCCGGACTGTTGGACTATGAAGATACAAGATTGAAGACTTCGTCTCATGTCCGGATGGGACTCTACTTGGCGTGGAAGGCAAGCTAGGCAGTACGGATATGGATATCTCCTCCTTTGCAACCGACCTTGTGTAACCCTAACCCCTTCTGGTGTCTATAAAAACCGGAGGGTTTTAGTCCGTAGGACAAGATACAATCATACCATAGGCTAGCTTCTAGGGTTTAGTCTCTCCGATCTCGTGGTAGATCAACTCCTGTAATACCCATATCATCAAGAATAAATCGAGCAGGACGTAGGGTTTTACCTCCATCAAGAGGGCCCGAACCTGGGTAAAACATCGTGTCCCCTGCCTCCTGTTACCATCCGCCTTAGACGCACAGTTCGGGACCCCCTACCCGAGATCCGCCGGTTTTGACACCGACATTGGTGCTTTCATTGAGAGTTCCTCTGTGTCATCGCCGTAAGGCGTGATGGCTCCTACTATCATCGATAGCGATGCAGTCCAGGGTGAGACTTTTCTCCCCGGACAGATCTTTGTGTTCGGCGGCTTCGCACTGCTGGCCAACTCGCTTGGCCATCTGGAGCAGATCGAAAGTTACGCCCCTGGCCACCGGGTCAGGTTTGGAAGCTTAAACTACACGGCCGATATCCACGGAGACTTGATCTTTGACAGATTCAAGCCCCTACCTTGTGCGCCATGCGGTCACGATGAGTACGATTTAGCTCTACCATCGGACAGTGTTCGAGAAATCGCACCGGCAGCCGCTTCGACCCTTAATTCGGAGCCAGTTGCGCCATCCATGGATGGGTGGATAGACCCCGCCATGGAGGCCGTATCCTCAGCGGCGATCGAGCCGAATATCGACCTTACCCTTCACGAGTGCCGTGTTGCCAAACTGCCAGATCCTTCTCCAGCCACGGACTCCGAACCGCCTGCGCCCGTTCCTGTCGAATCCGATTGGGTGCCGATCATGGAGTTTACCTCCGTGGATATTTTTCAGCACTTGCCCTTAGGCAACATACTGAACTCATTAAGGTCTCTCTCCTTGTCAGGAGGGTCCTGGCCGAACTATGTCTGCCAGGATTGGGATGCGGATGACGAAGAAATTCGCCGCCCACCCACCACCCACTTAGTAGCCACTATCGATGACTTAACCGACATGCTCGACTTCGACTCCGAAGACATCGACGGTATGGACGACGATGCGGGAGGCGAAGAGGAACCACTACCCACAGGGCACTTGACAGCCACCTCATCATATGACATATACATGGTGGACACACCCAAAGAAGGCAATAGCGACAGGACAGCGGAGGATGACCCCTCCAAGAAGCAACCCAAGCACCGGCGTCAGCGGCGCCACTCTAAATCCCGCCAAGTCAAAAGCGGTAATACCGGCACCGGAGATAATAGCACTCCGGACAGCGCCAAAGACAACAACAATCCCCTCCAGCAAGATTTAGAGCAGGAGGTTGGAGAAGCCAGCCCTCCTGAGAGAGCGGCAGATGGAGAGGCGGAGGATGATAACTACATGCCTGCCTTCGAAGATGAGGCAAGCCTCGACGATAACGAATTCGTCGTGCCAGAGGATCCCGTTGAACAAGAGTGCTTCAAGCGTCGGCTTATAGCCACGGCAAATAGCCTTAAGAAAAAGCAGCAGCAGCTTCAAGCTGATCAAGATTTGCTAGCTGACAGATGGACTGAAGTCCTGGCGGCCGAGGAATATAAACTTGAGCGCCCCTCCAAGAGTTACCCAAAGTGCAGGTTGCTACCCCGACTGGAGGAGGAAGCACTGAAACCTACATCCCCGGCGTACAACGTGGCTGATCGGCCACCTCGTGGCCGCGACAGAGAGGCATTCCAGCCAAAAGCTCAGCCCGCACCCCGATGCCATTCAAATAAAAAGGCATGGGGAAATATGCCAGACCTGTGAGACGTATTGGAGGACAAAGCAAAACATGCAAGATCGATGTACAGATCACGAGGGCGCGTCACTACGCGAGACGATAATCGTCATGCCGGATACAGTAAAAGTAAGTCCGGCCGGGCAGAACACAGCGGGAAAAACTCGTTTGAGCTGCGTCGCGATATAGCCCAGTACAGAGGCGCCGCACACCCCTTATGCTTCACAGACGAAGTAATGGATCATCAAATCCCAGAGGGTTTCAAACCTGTAAATATAGAATCATACGACGGCACAACAGATCCTGCGGTATGGATCGAGGATTTCCTCCTGCACATCCACATGGCCCGCGGTGATGACCTACACGCCATCAAATACCTCCCACTCAAACTCAAAGGACCAGCTCGGCATTGGCTGAACAGCTTGCCAGCAGAGTCCATTGGTTGTTGGGAAGATCTGGAAGCCGCATTCCTTGACAACTTTCAGGGCACTTATGTGCGACCACCAGATGCCGATGACTTGAGACACATAATTTAGCAGCCAGAGGAATCGGCGAGTTAATTCTGGACACGGTTTCTAACAAAGAAAAATCAAATCGTCGACTGTCCGAATGCAGAGGCCCCAACAGCTTTTAAGCACAACATCCGCGACGATGGCTCGCCCAGCACCTTGGCCAGGAAAAGCCAAAATCTATGGCAGCCCTCACGACACTCATGACTCACTTTTGTGCGGGAGAGGACAGCTGGTTGGCTCGCAGCAATAACATATCAAAGAACCATTGTACTTCGGATACCAAGGACGGCAACGGTAGGTCACGTCGCAACAAACATTAGCGTCGCATTAACAACGACAATACCGAGGATACGGCAGTCAATGCCGGATTCAAAGGCTCTAAACCCGGTCAGCGGAAAAAGCCATTCAAAAGAAGCACTTCGGGCCCGTCCAGTTTGGACCGTATACTCGATCGCCCGTGCCAAATACACGGCACCCCCGACAAGCCAGCCAACCACACCAATAGGGATTGTTGGGTGTTCAAGAAGGCCGGCAAGTTAAATGCCGAAAACAAAGATAAGGGGTCACATAGCGATGACGAGGAGGAGCCCCGGCAGCTGAACACCGGAGGACAGAAGAGGTTCCCCCCACAAGTGCGGACGGTGAACATGAGATACCCAACCCACATCCCGAAGAGGGAGCGGAAGCGTGCGCTCAGGGACGTATATGTGTTGGAGCTAGTTGCCCCAAAGTTCAACCCATGGTCCTCCTGTCCAATCACCTTCGACCGCAGGGACCACCCCACTAGTATCCGTCATGGCGGATTCGCCGCATTGGTCCTAGACTCAATCATTGACGAATTTCATCTCACTCGAGTCCTTATGGATGGCGGCAGCAGCCTGAACCTGCTTTGTCAGGACACAGTGCGCAAAATGGGTATAGACCCCTCAGGGATCAAACCCACAAAAATGACCTTTAAAGGCATCATACCAGGTGTAGAGGCCCATTGCACAGGCTCAGTCACACTGGAAGTGGTCTTCGGATCTCCGGATAACTTCCGAAGCGAAGAGTTAATCTTCGACATAGTCCCGTTCCGCAGTGGCTACCATGCACTGCTCGGGCGAACCACATTTGCGAGATTCAATGCGGTACCGCATTATGCATATCTCAAGCTCAAGATGCCAGGACCTCAGGGGGTCATCACAGTCAGTGGAAACACAGAGCACTCTCTCCGCACGGAGGAGCACACTGTGGCCCTCGCAGCAGAAGCGCAGAAGCGCAAAGCAGCCTCTTAAGGCAATCCACTACTTCGGCGATTAAGGACCCGAACACCTTCAAACGTGCCCGGAGTAATCGGCAACATGACCGCCTGGCACGTTCCGAGCTCGCATAGCAATGCGGCCCCCACCCCGGTCCCAGCCAAACGGCGAAGTCCGTGCCACGCGTACATAATTACGCATTAAAAATACCATGGGCACAGGTGGGAAGGGGGGCACGACTACGGCACGCTCCAAGATGCGGCTTAAACCGCACTAGGGGCTTCCCGCTTTGTTATTTTTCTCTTTCAGGACGCTAATCTCTGGAAACCCTGTCCGGCAGCATGATTGCCGAACACATGATGCAGCAACCAAGGAGGCAGAAAGCTACGTCACACCATGGAACTCCCAGGTCGATTACGATAACGAGTGAAATACTTGCTTTAATACCATTCCTCAGCTTGCCCTTGGACGGGACATGTCAAATAGTCCTACTTTCTGCTTATCGCACTACTTGTATCATTCTTCTCTAACGCACCTTTTTAATAAAAATGCATAGCATTAAGACTATTGTTGCATTCTTCCTTTAAATATATATATATATGTTCATTCATGACATCTAGCACCCGTACACTCTGGTACGGCCAATACGCTAGGGGCTTAAGTATACCCCATAATACGGCGTGAGAAGTCTAAACACTTTCGACAGTGCAGCACCCCGAACTTATAGCATTATATTCATCAGCTCCGAATCATGTCTTGGGTCAATAGTTGGGTTTGCCCGGCTCCCATGTTTTGGTACCTTACGTTCCGCTATATCGGCTAAGGTAGCACTGGGAGAACTACTGCGATTGTGCCCCGGTTCTGCTGGGCTAAGCACCTTAGTAGAGAAAGCTAAAACTGACTGTCATGATAAGGCGAGAGACCGGTCGCTGTTCGAGAGGTCTCAAGTCCCTAAAGACTTATGCCGCTTAGAGCGAGGAGTCGGCCCTGTCCGGCTTAAGGCGTGTATAGCGCCCCGAATTCGGCCTTCCGCATACTAGGGGCTTCACCAAAATTTAAAATTATAGAATTCTATGGCTAAGTGAGAGTGATAACGCATTATAGTACGATTGCCTTGTTCGTTGTGCTGAGCACCTCCCTCGAAGGACCCAAAAATGGGAACAAGAGTGCTCAGGTTTTATCCCGAACACCCCAACACTCGTGGCGTGGGGGCAGAAGCCGACGACTAGCCATCTCTCAGATTCAATAAACAGCCGAACGGAAGGCAATATTTTAAATTCAAACAAGCGTTGCATAGAGCATATGAAAAAGTTTTCATAATACGGGATTACACGAGCAAGTTTATTCAGATATTACATCTTTCGCACACTCGTCCGCTACAAGACGGGCACCCTTCAGGACACCCTCATAGTACATCTCGGGGTGGCAATGCTCCTTGCCCTGCGGCGGCCCTTCCTTCACCAGCTTCACGGCGTCCATCTTGGCCCAGTGCACCTTCGCACGGGCGAAAGCCCGGCGTGCACCTTCGATGCAGACGAACCGCTTAATGACTTCCAGCCGTGGGCAGGCATCCACAAGCCGCCTCACCAGGCCGAAGTAGCTGTTGGGAAGGGCGTCGCCAGGCCACATCCGGACTATAAAGCCCTTCATGGCCTGTTCGGCCGCCTTGTGCAGCTCGACCAGTTGCTTCAGCTGGTCGCTCAGAGGCATCGGGTGTTCGGTCCCAGTATACTGAGACTAGAACAGCTTCTCCGTTGAGCTTCCCTCCTCGGCCTGGTAAAACTGTGCGGCATCCGACACGCTGCGGGGCAAATCTGCGAATGCTCCTGGAGAGCTCCGGACTCGGGTAAGTAACAAGTAATTTACTTTCACATGCTTGCTTTGCATATTGAATGCCTTACCCGCCGCTATCTTCTTCATCGCATCAATCTCCTGGAGGGCCTTTTGGGCTTCAGCCTTGGCACTCTATGCACTCTCAAGGGCCGCGGCAAGCTTGGAATCTCGCGTCTTCAAGTCAAGCTCCAACGCCTCGTGCTTCGTCACGAGAGCATGGAGCTCCTGCTGCACCTCGCCCACCCATGCCTCTTGTTTTTCCTGCTCGGTGCGCTCCTGGGCCGCTTTGTTTTCGGCCTCGGATAGCGCTTGCTTCAGGGTTGCCACCTCGGTCGTGGCCCCTGGCAAATTAAAGATGATCCTATCATTTTGCAAATCGCATCCTTTTCGTATATATGCATGTCTATAGACTAGGTATTACTTACCTTTGTTCTCATCGAGTTGCCTCTTGGCAAGGCCGAGCTCTTTCTTGGACCCTTTGAGGTCCTGCTTCAGTACGGCGACCTCCGCAGTCAGTGCGGGCAGAGGTCAGCAGCGAAACCTGCATACGCATATAGACATACTTATGTTAGACTCCTGCAGATATTAGTTGATCCTCTATTCGGCTTTTCTTTTTGAACACACCAAACAAAGCACCAGGGGCTACTGTCTATGCGGTAATATTTTTCCTATATTTCAAATACTTACCTCAAAGCCTGTTAGAAGGCTGGCACAGGCTTCAGTCAGTCCGCTCTTGGCGGACTGAACCTTCTGGATCACCGCACTCATAATAGTGTGGTGCTCTTCATCGATGGAAGCGCTGCAAAGCGCTCCCAGCAGATTGTCCGGTGCCTCTGGATGGACAGATGTCACTGGCATAGGCGTCTTGCCCCTTTTGGAAGGAGGCAGCCTGCCTGAGTCTGGAACCACTGGAGGTTCCGGCGCGGTGTTTGGCTGAGGGCCGAACTCGGAGCCCTCGGGAGCCTTACTCCCTCTGCTCCCGGAGTCCGGAATGTTTCCTTGAGGCGCCTCCGGAATTGTCTCCCCTCGACCCAGTGCCTCTTGAGACAATACCTCGGCATTGTCCGTAGGCCAAGGGGAGGTGGCGGTAGGAAGTGGATCGCTATCCATATCCGACGAGTCCCAGGAGCCGGCCGACGAAGATACGTCGATACGGGCTTGGGGCGGTCTGCATAATCATATTCGGCGTTAGGAGAAGCAGTGCGACAAAGGTATGCTATGAGTTACTCTGGTATCCGAATACTTACGACTTCCCTAGGGGCTTGGCCCTGAGCAGCCACTCGTCTTCGCCTTCGGCGGCGGTGGTGGAGTAGTCCAGAAGGAGGGTCCTCCCCTTCTTGGACCCTTCGCCCCCCCCCCCGGTCGGGGCGGCCTTCCTTTTCTTGTCTCCCCCGACTAAAGGGGGAGCATCTTCATCTTCCTCCTCGTCTTCGGGGGAGGAGTGCGTCGCAGAGTCATCGGATGACGAGTCCGATATCACCTGGCGCCGGGAACTCTTTCGGGTTCCCTTGGCCTTCTTCTTGGTCTTCTCCGGCACCTTGTAAGGAGCTGGAGTCAGCATCTCCGTCAGGAGAGCGTCCGTAGTGTCTTCGAGCAGAGGGGACGGACAGTCTATCTTCTCCGATGCCCCGACCCAGTCCTGTCAAAGGCATGGGAGCTCAGACCCCGCGCATGGTCAAGCTATGGGAAGTAAAAATCCTACCAGATGTACAAAACTTGCCGGATTCGCAGGGCGCTTCGCGCTTAGCCCACGGTCCTCGGTGAGAGAGGGAGGGACATCGGCACCCTTGAACAACACCCTCCAGACGTCCTTGTGTGTCGTGTCGAAGAGCTCGCTCAGAGTCTGGTGCTGGGCCGGGTCGAACTCCCACAAGTTGAAATCCCGTTGTTGACACGGGAGGATCCGGCGGAAGAGCATGACCTGGACTATGTTGACAAGCTTGAGCTTCTTGCTTGCCATATTCCGGATACATTTTTGGAGTCCGTCCAGCTCCACCGATGAACCCCAGGATAGGCCCTTCTCCTTCCAGGAGGTGAGCCGCGTAGGGATTCCGGATCGAAACTCAGGGGCCGCCACCCAGTTGGTGTCGCACGGCTCGGTGATGTAGAACCACGCTGATTGCCACCCCTTTATGGTCTCCATGAAGGATCCTTCAAGCCATATAACATTGGGCCCCTTGCCCACCATGGCTCCGCCGCATTCTGCTTGTTGGCCTCCCACCACCTTCGGCTTGATATTGAAGGTTTTCAGCCACAGGCCAAAGTGGGGCCAGATGCGGAGGAAAGCCTCACACACGATGATGAACGCCGAAATGTTGAGGATGAAGTTCGGGGCTAGATCATGAAAGTCCAGCCCGTAGTAGAACATGAGACCACGGACGAATGGATTGAGGGGAAACCCTAGTCCGTGGAGGAAGTGGTGGAGGAAGACTACCATCTCGGGAGGTTCCGGAGTAGGGACGATCTGCCCGCAGCGGGCAGCCGATGCGCGATATTCGCAGATAAGTATCCGGCTCCGCGCAGCTTTCTGATGTGTCCCTCCGTGATGGAGAAGCCATCCACTTGCCTCTCGCTCTGGACATGTTTGGAGAAGATTGAGGAGAAGGATGTGGACTTGGGCGTTGGAGCTCGAGTGTGCGAGAATGGATGAGCAAGGAGGAAGAAGGCGTGGGTTGAAAAAGGATAAACCTTATCCCTTTATTAGGGCGGTCGAAACTATGCGCCCCCACTAGCCTGGTAAAACTCGGTTATCCCCCAAGCGTCGTGATTGATGGCGCGGTTGGGTTACCCACGACTATATTGATGAGAATCCCGTAATAAGGGGGACACGATCTCTGCTTTGACAAGACGTGTCCAGAAACTGCCTTGCGTTATGTGCGGGGCTAGTTAAAGAAAAATGGTTTGAATAATCACCGAGCCATGGCATGATGTCATGTTGCCAAAACGTGTCAGCAGATTAGATTTGTGGAAATATTATTCTCTCTACGGTGGTATGTGGAACTTATTTTGCAGGGTCGGACACTATCCTTTTATTCGAACTCTTATATGGTGTATCCGGAGGAGGAACCCGCCTTGCAATGCCGAAGACAACACTGCACGCCGGACTCATCGTCATTGAAGCCTGGTTCAGGGGCTACTGAGGGAGTCCTGGATTAGGGGGTCTCCGGAAAGCCGGACTATATCCTTTGACCGGACTGTTGGACTATGAAGATACAAGATTGAAGACTTCGTCTCGTGTCCGGATGGGACTCTACTTGGCGTGGAAGGCCAGCTAGGCAGTACGGATATGGATATCTCCTCCTTTGTAACCGACCTTGTGTAACCCTAACCCCTTCCGGTGTCTATATAAACCGGAGGGTTTTAGTCCGTAGGACAACAGACAATCATACCATATGCTAGCTTCTAGGGTTTAGCCTCTCCGATCTCGTGGTAGATCAACTCCTGTAATACCCATATCATCAAGAATAAATCGAGCAGGACGTAGGGTTTTACCTCCATCAAGAGGGCCCGAACCTAGGTAAAACATCGTGTCCCCTGCCTCCTGTTACCATCTGCCTTAGACGCACAGTTTGGGACCCCCTACCCGAGATCCGCCGGTTTTGACACCGACACCGGGCAACCCAACATTTGACCAAAGACATGATTCGGAGCTGATGCATATAATGCTATAAGTTTGGGATGCCGCACTGTCGAAAGTGTTCGGACTTCTTTCACCGTATTATGGGGTAAACTAGGACCCCAGGCGAACTGACCGTACTCGCATGTGCGGGTGCAGATTGTCGTAAATGGACATATAAGAGAAAGAGAAAAACTTAAATAATGTAATGACAGATTAATGAGATGCATTGTTATTTAAATGATACATCGAAGCGTACTTGGTACAAGTAGTGCAATAAGCATAAAGTAGGACAATTCAAAATGTCCTGTCCCAGGGCAAGCTACGCATAAATAGTGAAAAGCGGGTATATCAATTATTACTAGAGACCACCTGGCGGTTCCCGTGTTCATCTTAGCTTCTTGCCGCCTTGGTTGTTGCTACCGGAATGTGTCCGGCGATCGTACTACCGGGAAGGGTTTTCAGAGAGTTAGGCCCTGAAAGAGAAAAGGAATGTCAAAGGTATACATCCCCTAGTGTGGTTAAGCCATAATGCGGCGCGTGTCCTGATTGTGCCCCCGCCTATGTCCATGGTATTTTCAATGCGTAGTTATGTACGCGCGGCACAGATTTCGTCGCTTCATTGGGACCGGGACGGGGGCCGAATTGCTAGGCGTGCTCTGATCGTGCCAGGCGATCCTGTTGCAGCTTGTTCCGGACTCGCTTGAAGGTGTCCGGGGGCCGTGACGCCGAATGAGTGGTCTGCCTGAACATGCTGCTTTGTGCTTCTGCTGCAAGGGCCGCAGTGTGCTCTTCCGTACGGAGCGAGCGTTCTGTGTTTCCATTTACTGTTATGACCCGGCAAGGTCCTGGCATCTTGAGCTTGAGGTATGCGTAATGTGGCACTACATTGAATTTTGCAAATGTTCTCCGTCCGAGCAGTGCATGATAGCCACTGCGAAACAGGATGATGTCGAAGATAAACTCTTCGCTCCGGAAGTTATCCGGTGATCCGAAGACCACTTCCAGTGTGATTGAGCCTGTGCAATGGGCCTCTACACCTGGGATGACGCCTTTAAAGGAGGCTTTGCTGGGTTTGATCCTCGAGGGATCGATACCCATTTTTCGCACTGTATCCTGATAAAGCAGGTTCAGGCTGCTGCCGCTGTCCATAAAGACTCGAGTGAGGTGAAATCCGTCAATGATGGGTTCTAGGACCAGTGCGGCGGATCCTCCATGACAGATGCTAGTGGGGTGGTCCCTACAATCGAGCGTGATCGGACAAGCAGACCATGGGTTGAACTTTGGGGCGACGGGCTCCATCGCATAGACGTCCCTTAGTGCACGCTTCCGCTCCCTCTTGGGAATGTGGGTTGCGTATAGCATGTTCACCGTCTTCACTTGTGGGGGAAACCCCTTCTGTCCTCCTGTGTTCGGCGGCCGGGGCTCCTCCTCGTCATCGCTATGCAGCCCCTTGTCCTTGTTCTCGGCATTTAACTTGCCGACCTGCTTGAACACCCAACATTCTCTATTGGTGTGATTGGCTGGCTTGTCGGGGGTGCCGTGGATTTGACACGAGCGATCCAGTATGCGATCCAGACTGGACGGGACCGGAGTATTTCTTTTAAATGCCTTTTTCCGCTGACCGGATCTAGAGCCTCTGAATCCGGCATTGACTGCCGTATTTTCGGTCTTATCGCCGTTATTGCAGCGCTTTGATCTCTTACGACACTGCCTACCGTTAACATCTTTGGTATCTGTGGTATCCGGATTCCTCGATGTGTTGTTGCTGCGAGCCAGCCAACTATCCTCGCCCGCGCAAAAGAAGGTCATGAGTGTTGTGAGGGATGTCACGGACTTCGGCTTCTCCTGGCCGAGGTGGCGGGCGAGGCACTCGTCACGGATGTTATGCTTGAATGCCGCTAGGGCCTCTGCATCCG
This sequence comes from Triticum urartu, assembly GCF_003073215.2. Classification (NCBI taxonomy): domain Eukaryota; kingdom Viridiplantae; phylum Streptophyta; class Magnoliopsida; order Poales; family Poaceae; genus Triticum; species Triticum urartu. Next base: position 454,164,120 of record NC_053027.1, read on the forward strand.
GACTGTCTACAATTTGGTTTTTCTTAGTCAGGAACCGTGTCCAGAATTATCTGGCCGATTCCCCTGGCTGCTGAGTTACGTGGCTCAAGTCATCAGCATCCGGTGACCGCACATAAGTGCCCTGGAAGTTGTCAAGGAATGCATCTTCCAGATCCTCCCAACTGCCGACCGAATCTGCTGGCAAGCTGTTCAACCAATGCCGAGCTGGTCCTTTGAGTTTTAGTGGGAGGTACTTGATGGCGTGTAGATCATCACCGCGAGCCATGTGAATGTGAAGGAAGAAGTCCTCAATCCATATAGCGGGATCTGTTGTGCCATCGTATGATTCGATATTTACGGGTTTGAAACCCTCCGGGAATTCATGATTCATAACTTCATCAGTGAAGCATAGGGGGTGTGCGGCGCCTCTGTGCCGGGATATATCCCGACGCAGTTCGTATGAGTCTTGTCTGCTGTATTCGGCCTGGCCGGATTTACTCTTGGTGTATCCGACGCGACGATCATCGTCCCGTGTTGGCGCACGTGCCCGTGTCCCGTATATTGACCTTGCGATTTTTGCCTTACTGTCCAATATGTCTCGCAGGTCCTCTGTGTAACCCCGGGTCTTAGTATTTTTGATTGAGTGGCGACGGGGTGCGGGCTGAACTTCAGGCTGAAACGCCTCTATGGCTCGGCCGCGTAGTGGCCGTCAGCCGCATCGTACACTGGTGAATGGGGTTTCAATGCTTCCTCCTCGAGGTGAGGTAGCAACCTGCGTTTGGGGTAACTCTTGGACGGGCGCTCGAGTTCATGCTCCTCGGCCGCAAGGACTTCGGTCCACCTGTCTGCCAGCAAGTCTTGATCAGCTTGAAGCTGTTGCTGCTTTTTCTTCAGGCTATTTGCTGTGGCCATAAGCCGGCGCTTGAAGCGCTCTTGCTCTACGGGGTCCTCAGGCACGATAAACTCGTCGTCGCTGAGGCTCGCCTCGTCTTCGGAGAGAGGCATGTAATTGTCCTCCTTCGGTTCTCCATCTGCTGCCTGCTTTGGAGGACTAGCTTGTTCGTCTTCCAGCTCTACATCGTGCTGGAGGGGATTGTTATTGTCTTCGACGCTATCCGGAGTGTTATTATCTCCTGTGCCAGTATCACGGCTCTTGCTGTGGCGGGACTTAGAGCGGTGCCGCTGACGTCGGCGCTTGGGTTGCTTCTTGGAGGGGTCATCCTCCGTTGTCTCGTCGCCATTGCCTTCTTTGGGGGGTGTCCACCATGTATATATCATATGATGAGGTGGCGGGCCAGCGCCCTGAGGGCGGTGGTTCCTGTTCGTCTCCTGCATCGTCGTTCATACCGTCGATGTCTTCGGGGTCGAAGTCGAGCATGTCGGTTAAGTCATCGACGGTGGCTACTAAGTGGGTGGTGGGTGGGCAGCGAATTTCTTCATCGTCCGCATCCCATTCTAGCCGGACATAGTTCGGCCAAGGTTCTCCTGACTGGGAGAGAGACCTTAATGAATTTAGCACATCTCCGAAAGGTGAGTGCTGAAAGATATCCGTGGAGGTGAACTCCATGATCGGCGCCCCGTCGGATTCGACAGGCACGGATGTAGGCGGCTCGAAGTCCGTGGCCGGGGATAAATCCAGTGGTTCGGCGACGCTGCTCTCGAAAGGGGTGAAGTTAGTATCTGCTCTGTCGCCACTGAGAGTGCGGCCTCCATGGCGGGGTCTATCCCTCCGCTCTCAGATGGCGCGATTTGCTCCGAATTAATGGCCGGAGTAGCTGCGGATGCGATCTCCCGAACACTGTCCGACGGCAGAGTTACGTCTTGCTCGTCGCGACTGTGCGGCGCGTCCAGCATGGGCTCGAATCCGTCGAAGATCAAGTCTCCGCGGATGTCGGCCGTGTAGTTCAAGTTTCCAAATCTGACCTGATGGCCAGGGGCGTAGCTCTTGATCTGCTCCAGATGGCCAAGCGAATTGGCCCGCAGTGCGAAGCCGCCGAATACGAAGATCTGTCCGGGGAGGAAAGCCTCATCCTGGACCGCATCGCTAGCGATGATCGAAGGAGCCATCAAGCCTTATGGTGACACACAGTGGAACTCCCAATGAAAGCACCAATGTCGGTGTCAAAACCGGCGGATCTCGGGCAGGGGGTCCCGAACTGTGCGTCTAATGCGGATGGTAACAGGAGGCAGGGGACACGATGTTTACCCAGGTTCGGGCCCTCTTGATGGAGGTAATACCCTATGTCCTGCTTGATTGTTCTTGATGATATGAGTATTACAAGAGTTGATCTACCACGAGATCAAAGAGGCTAAACCCTAGAAGCTAGCCTATGGTATGATTGTATGTTGTCCTACGGACTAAAACCCTCCTGTTTATATAGACACCGGAGGGGGCTAGGGTTACACAAGGTCGGTTACAAAGGAGGAGATATACATATCCGTATTGCCTAGCTTGCCTTCCACGCCAAGTAGAGTCCCATCCGGACACGAGACAAAGTCTTCAATCTTGTATCTTCATAGTCCAACAGTCCGGCCAAAGGATATAGTCCGGCTGTCCGGAGACCCCTAATCCAGGACTCCCTCACCCCCCGCCGGCAAGGGCTGGGATCCATCACCCCCATGGCCTTTAGGCCATAGGAGACGAGGCAGATCGACGGCACCGTTGACGGGTGGCAGGAACCGGCTTATGGTACCCTGTTTGCTAGTGTTATCTTGTCATATATAGGTCGAGTCACTACCACGGGACACGCATTGTAAAAGCAATCTTAAATAGAAAAGATATATGATAAGTCACCTAATCACATTTTAGCGATCCAAACTTCCCTAAATTCAACGAATATGCTAACATTGTAGTCCTATTGACCCCATCCCATGAGGGTTAACATCCTTGACCCTTCAAGTTTACACCTCCAGACAGCATGTCGATCAAAATCCATAATGAAGGGCATACATATTTTGTCATTGGCAGACCCATCGAGTGAAGGCCAAACATGGTTTCTACCGTGGAGCTCAAGTATGAGCGCTCGACCGCCCCCCCCCTCCCCCCTCCCAAATGCTACAAAGGTCGAAAAAAGTCCCACACATCTCAAGAGCATGAAGGCGCATGTCGCCGACTCAAAAATGAGAAGGATTCCAAGGATTGCCGAAGCATGTTTGAAACAATAAATTCAGTGTTGTGCAATGTGGATAAAAAATTTGCAACCTTTTAATATTTTTTTACCACAATAGCTACATGTCAATCGCCTGACTTTCGAATATTGGGTCAGTCGATTTTGGTTGAAGGAAGAAACTCGCCAGAGGGGTAGAAGAAGGTCGCTGGGCAGGCTACCCCAGTATCTATCTTAGGGTTTCGGGTGGGCCCGGTGGTAGACGGCGGCGGTGGGTGGTGGTGGTGGGGCGGCGGTGTGGCTTCCCCGGAGAAAAGCTCGTCGCGGGGGGGGGGGGGGGGGGGGGGGGGGGCTAGGAGGGATGGCCGGGGCAGCGGAAGCACGGCGGTGGGCGGCGGCTGAGGGGAGGGCGGGGCGGCCGGGCTGGCGCGGGAGCGCCGCCGGCCGCGGGTGGCGGGGGACGGCGGCTAGGCCAGTGGTACGTGCAGCGGTTACAGGAAGAAGATGAACAGTAGATCGAGCTGGAGGTTGAAGAAATCAATCTGGCCGCTCATTTTGAATCTGACGGCTGAAAAGAGATCGAGTGACTCAAATCAAATATTGAGTCGACTTACCCCTAGCCAATCAATACAATAGGGTCTTTTCCTACCGTCTCACAGCAAAAATAAATAAATAAATCACGATAAAAAGGATGTAGAATTTCGCTAGGATTGTAATTATTCTACTCTACAAATGGAGTAATATTTTCCAGATCTATAAAGACGAAAAAGGGATAATCACATGCTTTGAGAGCGAGGAAAGGCTCCTAGATTGGTCCCGGTCGGCCCGGTGACATCAAGTCGCAAGTTGATGGCTCTGTGCTCTTCCTTGGACTGAGCTTGGCTCCAACCCGGTTCTCAATTGCTTGACAACTCTCCCAAAGGTCTCTGCCCCAAATTGTTCCCATGGTTCCACACGACAAACTCTCTGAGACCATTTGTTGGCGAGGAGCTCTGTTTTGACTTGAGCTCTGCCCACGAGACCACGACCGGTAAGAGAGTACACACGCCACTAGAAAGGCGGGCTTGAACGACGACTTCCACCGGGTACCCGTAATTATCAGGTGGTTCGTGCGAGTTTATACAATACACAAATGGCTATGATTACCTGACGAGTTTCTTATTCGGCCAGTGCTAAGAAAAGCTTAAGCAGCACACAAGGGCCATCATGTGCTCCTAAGCAAGACGACAGAGGGGAAGGCACCAAAGGCCACTTGCTTAGGGGATCACGTTAGGTGCCGGTACGGGACAAGGATGACACCTTCTTGGCGATCTTCATGCAGCCTCCCGGCTGGACCGGCTAACTAATTGTGTTGGCCCCTTTCTCCTGCGCATCTGCGGAGTCGTCCTAAACTAAACGGCTCTGTATCAATGGCGGATCCGGTGTCCCGTCCTAAACTAAAAGGCCAGACCGTCAGACAAGATCTGCTCAGTGCGTGCGCGCGCCACTCAAGCCGGTCGTCTTCAACCGCCATGCTTTCTTCTCCTCCCTCTGTAGATTAATATAAAAACGTTTAGATCACTAACAATTGTTTGTTTGCCCGCCAATGTATGCTCCATGATCAGCAGAGGTAGTCAACTAAGTCAAGCAGCCGCGCGCGGAGTGGCTTTCAGGTTGGTTCTCGATCCGGACCCCGAGCGAGCGAGCAAGGGAGCAGAAACGACGCCGCGCCGATGGCTGCCAGCCAGCGCTACAATACACTGCTGCTTACGTTACGTGAGTGGAACCATGGGAGTGGTCGACATTGACCGATTGACGAGGCCGGAAGATGATATGGCACGAAATGCATGTGATACGAGTGCTGATCGAAGTGATAGCTTGGGCGCAACGAACCTGACAAGCGATGGTGTGCTGTTGTTTATTGGTAATATTGATCAGGTACACTACATGCTGCCGCACCCAAATCAAAACAATAATTTGTTTTGTAAAACATGAGAAGGATCGAAAGATTGTCTCGTGATAAGGCGGATTTGTATACGGAGAGTGGACATGCGTTCCATGCGCTTATTTATGTACTCTTATAGTTTTAATAATTTTGCCGCCTCACGAAGGCTTTCTTCCTATCTGCTAGCAGTAATTTAGTCGACTCTGGTGTTGGTCGACGTGGCGCTCTCGATCATGCACAAGGGGGCTGGGTTTTGCGCGCTGCTTTATCCTTTTTCGTCATCATCGATCATATCTGTGCTTGATCAGCATAAAAGCTTGGTTAGCGCGGTTCAAATGGCCATCTAGCAGGGCACGCCTGGAGATGATCTAAATAAATTATATGCAGGATGACATCTGATCTTGTTAGTTTTATGATATATGTATGCGGCCTGTTTTTTTGCAACTCAGCTCCGTATGGCTCGGAAAATGACACAAAGTAGCAGTGCACTAATGGGCGGAAAGGACACTGATTAAGGCTGCTCAAGCCCTTTCAGTTGCGCTCGTGGAACACTTTTTCTTTTGACGGGACGCTCGTGGAACACTTAACGCTGCTTGCAATATGTTCCGCTGTCGGTTTGGCAACAATCAAGTGCTGCTACGTAACAACCAACTCTCTTTGTCACCATAGTACTAAATCTTATCAGCCCATCAACACGCACTGCACGCACGAGCTGAAAGTGGAAAGAGATTTAAGCTGAGCATATATAGACGCGATGGCCAAATCCGGCCCACAAACTCCTACGAGCGCACCCTCGGCACCTCTCAAATAATGTAATCCACATCCGGACACCTCAATTATCATATCTCAAATTCATATAAATTCATACAACTCCATCGATGCACACACATAGTCCGACTACTCAATCACTACTAACTAAACATGCCATCGGACTACCAAACTTTGACATGTTTGGCTATGGTCGAGTTCATCCACGGCTGCCCGTGCCCTTCCCAGCGCCCTTGCCATCCTTCTCGCGGAAGTACCAGTCGAAGACGCAGTACGGATCGAGTCAGATCTGCTCGTCGCCGGAGCTGTACTCGCTGAGCTGTCCGCCTTCTGCTCCTTCGATGGCAGTTTGACCATGACACGAATCGCCCGATTCTGCTCTCGGGCGAGGGCGCGCGTGTTCCTCCGCTGTCGTTTCTTCAGAATGCTGGCACGGATGGCTTCCTCCTCTGCGGCCGCCTCCGTGGCCGCCATTTTCGTCGCGATACAGGCCTCGTCGGCCCTTATCCTCTCCTTCCCACGGCGGGCACCCGTTCCCGGGACTCATAGTCTGTCCGACCGGTGGTGGGGAAGGAGAAGGGTTCCGGCTGCCGGGACCGCGAGGAGCCAGCCCTAGAGGACCATAGCGCCCGTTGAGCCAACACTATGGAGTCGCGGCGGACAAATCCGTCCGTCGGCCGGGCGTTGTCCTCCCAGGAGCGGCGAGTGCAATGCGGACCGCCATTGCCTCCTCCAACCTGCACGGGATGACACCCCGATCGACGGATCCGTACCGATCTCCGATCCGCTACCCGCCATGCTGGAGAAGGCCGGCAACCGCCAGAGGTGAGCTCGGGTGTGGAGGGGAGTGGAGTGAAGTGGCTGGGGTTCGCTCTGGCGAGCAATAAGGACGAATATTTGATGGGTCAATTTGGTCAACGTGGGCTGGGTCCGACGTGGCGGGAGTGCCCGAGCGCCCCATATCCGCCTCATATTTAAGCTGGATATGAGGGGTGCCAATCAATCCGGGCGTTCGAGGGGCCCGTCTGAGACGTTCGTCTGAGTCAAAAAATCATGACTCGTCAGTGAACAGGTTTGGCTACCCTCACGTTTAAGAAGGGTTTGGGACGCCGACTGTAGATGCTCTAAGCATCACAAGTACCCAGCTCGCCAGTCACTTTGTCCTTCGTGCATGATCTGGTCCGTTGATCACATTGCATACGCTTCACGGATTCACCCAGTCGCATGGCAGTAGTCTTCGCTTGGCGCGTGCGTCGTGCAGGGCATCCCTCTAGCTAGTGTCATCCTTAGTGATCGACCACCGTCGCCACCACTGCTACTGTCACCTTGTAGCGACCCGACCCGAATGGATCAAGTCACTGTGCTTAAGTGTCATCCCTGGATCGGTATGCTGACACACACAGTACTTGAGGATTTATAACAGAGGTAAATCACATATGTAAAGTAACGTAAATACTATTATCTCAATCCAAAATAGCGGAAGTAACAAGGTTGTGGATTCCCATCAACACCAACGGCAAAGTTGAGTGTAGAAATCGTAACCCTAACGTATCACTTACTCGTCGTAAGAAATCCTGCAACATGAGACGTTGCAGCCACAAAGGGTCAGTACATTGAATGTACTGGCAAATTCACACCATAGAGAATGATGAATAAAGGCTATCACTACATGCATATATGGCTGGTGGAAGAGCTCTATGGTTATATGTTTTTGCGAAAAGCCAATTTTTCCCTACTGCAAAGGAATAAATTTTATTTAACTATCATGGTGGTTGTTGAACATTGAGAATGGTTGACAGCATTCTCAATCCCAATTAAGTAACATCATTAAAACCCAACAATATTTATTTAAAGTAACGTGATGAGATTCACATGATAATCCAGGTACTAGATACTCAAGATGTCCATAACCGGGGACACGACTAATCATGATTAGTTTATACACTCTGCAGAGGTTTGCGCACTTTTCCCCACAAGACTCGATCGCCTCCGTTGGATTTCTCGCACTACATGGTGTTTGAGAAACGGATGACCGAGACATAGTCTTTCAGAAGCGTTTGCACGTTACGATGGGTAGACCGTACCACCTACAACCCCTACATCTACTAGTCTACCACTGTAAGAGTTCACACGACTTAATCAACTATGCTAGAGCCCATAATAGATGTGGTTGCACACGGAAGTTTCTAGTATGAATAATCTCATGATCCCTTTGAGCCTGGGTGGCGGTCCAAAAAAAAGAGGCAATCCTGGTCTACCCAGGTGCCTAGACAGGCAATCCTAGAATAACCAGGTGCCTCAATCCACCTAGATGTGTGTTTAAATTGCCACCTTAGATAAACCATTAATTAACAATCTCACATCTGTCATGAATACTCTCAAAACCCAATCCACGTCTACGAGCATAGCATGGCAATGTAAGCATAACGTAAAAGTAACTCCCAAGGTTTGAATGCAGGGCAATAGGTTCCTACCTCATCAACTACTTCCCAATACCCACACGTTATAAATCCTACTCATGCAATGTTGGAGGGTGAAACTAATGCATAAAAACTGGGTATGAAAGGAATATGATCAAAGTGTGAACTTGCCTGCAATGTTGATGAAGATGATTCGCACTCAAAACTCTTGATAGTTTTACTCGTCACACTCCGGTCAATCTATCGTAAGCAAGCAATAGTAACCACACATAAGCAATCACTCAAAAGATCAGAAAGATCGAAGAAGACGATTCGGAAAACATCAAAACCAAGCAAATATCTCTTGCAACATAAAACAATTTCTAATAGTACCAAAATTATGTGAATTTGGCCTTATTAGAATGTTTAGGTCAAGAGCTTCGATTTGCAAAAAGAATCAACTCAAACGGAGCTACGAAACTCAAGTTATGATCAAATGAAGTTTGAATTCAAATCTGATCTAATTTAAATTTTAAACTTTTCAAAAACATGTTTGAGTTGGATTACTGGATAGATGAGATCATAACGAAGACGTGGGCGTTGGTTTCGTTGGATTTGGACTAACGAGTAAAAAGTTATAGTCGTTTGAAAACCAGGGGCTTATCTGTAAAGAAAATATTCACAAACGAGTCCCTGGCAGAAAAACTAAAATAAAAAGAAAAAGAGAAACGCTACCGAACGAACGTCCGCTACAGAGCGCTTAAAGGACGAAACCCGTTCGCTACAGATCTAAACGGGTGAACGCTCGTGATTTTACATAACCAAAAGAATTAAACCATACTAAAAGAAAACCGAACTATATAACAAAAACCGGCGGGTTTTCTCGGTTGTACCGGTCGGGTGAGATGAACCGGTGGCGGCGGCGGTTTTTTCTCCGGCGAGGCGGGACAGCGGCGACGGCGAGCTCCGGCGCGGCGGGACAGCGGCGCGGGGCGGCACTGCGAGCCGCGGGGTGGTGCGGGTGACGCGGGGAGGCGGGCGGCGAGCGGCGGGCGCAGCTACGGCGGCGCAAAGTGCGGCGGCTGCAGATCTCGGCGGCGGAGGCGGCGATCTGCGAGGGCGGCGTCGCGAAGCGAGAGGAGGCGAGGGCGGCGCGGGGCTGCGGCTTTAAAGGGGAGGAGACGTGGAGGAGGGGCGACGGGGCGCCGTGGGAGCGCCGAACTCCGGCGAGTCCGGGAGGCGCACGGGAGGAGGAAGGCGGCACTGCGCCTGGGCCGTGGCCTGGCCTGGTGCTGGGCCGGCCCAGTTCGGCTTCGGCCTAAATTTTTTTTAAAACATTTTTTTAAAACACAGTCAAACAAAAGTAATAAAATAAATAAAAATACTATATAGGCATATAATATATCAAAATTTCCAAAAAAATATTTTCTACAACATGAACTTTTTTCTAGCATTAAATAAAATACACACAAATTCTAATAATTCTAACAGTGCTCCTGCTCTAATAAGATCCAACAAAAAACATTTTAAAAATACCAAAATGATTTCAAATTAATTTTTCTCCAATTTTCTATTGTAGGGAATCATGTTACCCTATTTTCCATATATTTTATTTTTGGACAAAATAATTTGAATAAAACTCAAATAACTCCAAGTTGAAAATAAATTCAAAAGAACTTTGAATTTAATTCTTTGAAACTCCCAACTCATATTTCATATAATTTGAAGAAGTCATTTTATCTTCTCTCATGAAAATCATTGAATTGCATAAAGTTCCAGAATCGGAATTATTTTCCAAATGAAATTCAAATATTTTCAACACCCCTTGTCATTTAAATAAATGGAAGAAGTCATGTCATCTTCTCTCCAGGGTTTTGTGATGAAAAGAATTTGAATTCACGCAGAGCATAAATGCAAAAATGAAAGTTTGGGAAAGTCCTTTTATTCCCTCTCATTTAACTTTCAAAAAGTTTCGAATTTAACTCACTTTCAGTCAATCAATCAAACAGTCAATCAAATCTATCTATTTATTATAACATTCCAAAATTTAGAATTTTGGGATGTTACAAACCTACCACCCTTAAAGTGAATCTCGTCCTCGAGATTCGGAGAGGCTAGAAAGAAAAGGTTAGGGTTTCGGGTCTTCTCCAAATCCATCAACCATCACAGGGGGTCTGGGATGCTACCACCCTTAGAAGCATGGTTACGGTTTCCTCGAAACTCATACACTTCATCCATATTTTTGACAGTGTCGGTCTTCTCAAATCTCGGGAAATTCCATCTCTGGGCTCTTCAGATAGTGGCATAACCTTTACAGCAATTCTTCTGTCCTTTCCTCTTGGTAAGGTTATTTCGAGATGGGTCTTTGTAGGTGACGGGTCTGGCGCCAATACTAAACAACTATCGATATCTCATGGTGGTCAACCATTTATGGTTTCTCCTGCAGGAAATGGGTCTGGGTTGAACCTCACCGTATAACCTACGGTTGGCAAAAAGCTGCCATGTACAGGGGAAAAATTCTTATACCAATCTAAGGTTTAAACAGGGTTTTGATCGTCGTCTCTCTACTATAGGTAAGTCACTCAGATTTACCATCCCATATAGCAGGGCGAATAATAAGAGTAAGTCGGTATGGTGATCAATCCATCCCGCACCCAAATCATTACCTTGTATATGGTTTAGTGAATCTCGCATTCTAACACTCGGTCATCCTCACAAGCATTGCAGAATTTCTCTTGTCGATGAACTGCGTTCGGAATAATCCATTGATTCTGCAAGCCAAACAAACATCTATCGTTCCTTCACAACTCTCAGGTTTTGCGTTACACCTATAAAATTGTCTGCCGATAAACATCGTATCTTCCTCCAGGGTTTTTCCTTCAGCAAGAATGTGCTTGCTTCTTGGTAGGTCCTGGGCCTGTGGGTTATGGCCCATCTTATCACTTGTAGTCCTTGAACTTATCATCGGGCAACTGATCATTATTCCTTCCAACTTCCTAGTATTCTTAAATCCATCTAATTGTATTGTCTTCCTTCCTTCTATTGGCACCAAACTAGGACATGATTACTCAGACTCATCATGGAGTTTCCATTGATCCATATTTCCGACATCATACCTCCTTTATATCCAATAGTAATTCATCTCTTCATCCTCGTGGGATATCCCACATACCGAGATAAAAACTTATACTTATGGAGTCCATATTCCACTTCGTGGAACATCATTTTCCTTTCCAGGGTCAAGTGTCCTTACAGGGGAATATTGGCCATCTCTGCATGGCACTTCTTCAACTGGGAAGCGTGAAACACATCATGAACTCCTGACAGTACTTCGGGTGACTCCAACTTGTTGGCCACTTCTCCCATATGTTCCAAAACTCGGTATGGTCCTACAAATCTCGGGGCTAACTGTCCCTTAACTCCAATCCGTTTAACTCCTCGCAGAGGGGACACACGAAGACATGCTCTGTCTCCAACTTCATAGACTACCTCCTTGAGTTTTTTGAGTCTACATAACTCTTCTGCCTGGACTGAGCTACCTTCAGTCTATCTCGAATAAACTTAACATTCTCTTCTAACTCCTTGATCACATCTGGTCAAAACAACTGACGGTCTCCAACTTCATCCCACACACTCTTGGGGTATCACACATATCGAGACAAAACTCATATTCATTTTGTCTGAAATCCACTCAGTGGAGTATCCTTATCTTTTCCAGGGGTCAACGGTTCTTACAGGGTACTACCACCCTTAAAATGCACAAATCTTCCATAGACCATATTTCTCATATCCTCAGAAATGGTCAAAATCCTTCCTCATAGAGTAACAACTCATAAAACCCAAATCTTTACCAACGATGCTAACTTTATTGATTCTCCAATGATTACAATCTCTTTCTTTTCCATTACATGTCTCAACTCAACACCTCAATATAAAAGAAAATGTTCTCACTTCTACTACTCCATTTCTTTTGTTGCAAACTCAACTACCTAGCACAAGTTTCCTTCTCCTTGGGGCATTCTCTGGCAAAGTGCCCTATTCCATTACAACTAAAACATATCACTTCTGACAAGTATCGAGGTTTCCTTTTTGGGCAACTGTTGAGGTAGTGCCCTAACTCCTTGCACCTATAACAGGTGATATGACTCAGGTTCTCCTTGGAATCCAATCTGCTTCTCTTCCTGGACCTTTCCATGCCAATCATGGCATCTATTTCTTCTGGGTCATATTCTACTTCCTCTGTTGGGAATTCTACTAGATCCCCATTCAAACAATTTTGGAAGATGTGACCTTCTTCTCCACATGAATAGCAAGACTTAGTGCAGGGTTTACTCGAGTCCTTTTTAGGTGTGTCCTCCACATCTTCCTTCATCACGGGTTCTTCTAAAATTTCCATAAGGGCTCCTTTCATTACTTCTTTCTTCTGCTAGATGGTTCATTGTACCATGGGGTAAATGTGACACTGAGCAGGATAATGGGTAGTCCCTTCACACAAGAAACAAGTAATCTGTGTAGTTGGGCATTCTTCAACTGGGTGACTTCCTTCACAATTAGGGCATTCATCCTTGTGTTCTTTATGGGTGTGTCCTATTTCTCCACAAGTCTTGCAGGTGCAAGGTTTCTTCATATCCTTTCCATAAGGCTTCAATTTCTGGGACACAAGCTGAGACTTTGGCAGAGTCAACTTAAATTCTTTCCAAGTGGTTACTCCTTGCCATCCATTGATGGTTTGGTACATCCTCCACCAAGTAGCAGCACCTCTTTCAAAGCACTGAAGAGCATGTTGGGTCATATCCTTTCCGACTATAGGGTTATTCTTCATGTGATCCTCCATGTTCTGAATCCATCGGTCCGTCTCCAATTGACTCATTGGTCTAGAAGATATAAGCTCATCTTCATTCATCCTCTATTGGGTCCATGGGTTTGGGGTGAGATAAGAGAGATAGAGAGGGATACACACAATGCAAACAATAGTTTTTTAAAAAGACAGGTTTTATTGTGGCTGTCGGAAAAACATCAAACAAATGACAGCTCACAACGTCACAACGTCGTAACGTAAGTGTATAACAGGGCTTTGGTCTTCTAAAGGTCAATAAATCTTCAACGTCTCCAAACTCTTCAAGCCTTGTTCATGTGCAACACCCTCGATGCGACTATATCTCCCACGTGTCGAGGCATGACTTAGAGGCATAATCGCATTGAAGGCATATGTCGCAAGTGAGGTAATCTTCGCACATCCCATGTAATATAATAAGGAAAGAGATACATAGTTGGCTTACAATCGCCACTTCACACAATTACATGAATAAAGCATTACATCATCCAGATACAAACAAGGTCCGACTACGGAACCAAAATAAAAGAAGAACCCCAAATGCGACAAATGTCCCCGATCGACCCCAACTGGGCTCCACAACTGATCAACTAGAACGGAACAACACAAAGGACAAGATCATCAATGAGCTCCTCCTGAGCTTGGTTGCGTCATCTGCACGGACTCATAGGCACCTGCAAGCTGGTTTTGGAAGTAACTGTGAGCCACGGGGACTCAGCAATCTCGCACCCTTGCGATCAAGACTACTTAAGCTTATGGGTAAGGTAAAGGTATGAGGTGGAACTGCAGCAAGCGACTAGCATATATGGTGGCTAACATATTCGCCAAAGAGAGCGAGAAGAGAAGGCAAAGCGCGGTCGAGAAGCTATGATCAAGAAGTGATCCTATAGCAACCTACGTCAAGCATAACTCCAACAACCGTGTTCACTTCCCGGACCCCGCCGGAAAGAGACCATCACGGTTACACACGCGGTTGATTCATTTTAATTAAGGTCGAACTTCAGGTTTTCTACAACCGGACGTTAACAAATTCCATCTGCCCATAACCGCGGGCACAGCTTTCGAAAGTTCAAATCCCTGCAGGGGTGTCCCAACTTAGCCCATGACAAGCTCTCACGGTCATCGAAGGAATAGACCTCCTCCCGAGACATTCCGATCAGACTCGATATCCCGGTACAACAAGACATTTCGACAGGGTAAAACTAAACCAGCAACACCGCCCGAATGTGCCGACAAATCCCGATAGGAGCTGCACATATCTCTTTCTCAGGGCACACTCAGATGAGACTAGCTACGAGTAAAACCAGCCCTCAAGTTTCCCCGAGGTGGCCCCGCAGGCAGCTCAGTTCGGACCAACACTCAGGGGAGCACTGGCCCGGGGGGGGTTAGAATAAAGATGACCCTTGAGTCTGCAGAACCCAAGGGAAGGTGGTAGGTTGTTAGTGCAAATGGTAAAACCAATGTTGGGCATTGCTGGAAGAGCTTTAATTAAGGCGAACTATCAAGGGGTTCCCATAATAGCCCAACCGCGTAAGGAACGCAAAATCCGGGAACATAACACCGATATGACGGAAACTAGGGCGGCAAGAGTGGAAGAAAACACTAGGCATAAGGCCGAGCCTTCCACCCTTTACCAAGTATATAGATGCATTAATTAAATACGATATATAGTGATATCCCAACAAGTAAACAATTTTCCAACAAGGAACAACATCTCCATGTTCCAACAAGGAACAAACTTCAATCTTCACCTGCAACTAACAACGCTATAAGAGGGGCTGAGCAAAGCGGTAACATAGCCAAACAACGGTTTGCTAGGATAAGGTGGGTTAGAGGCTTGGTTCAACAATATAGGAGGCATGATAAGCAAGTGGTAGGTATCGCAGCATAGGCATAGCAAAAGAGCGAGCATCTAAGCAAGCAAAGATAGAAGTGATTTCGAGGGTATGGTCATCTTGCCTGAAATCCCGCAAGGAAGAAGAACGAGTCCATGAAGAAGACAAAACGGAACGTAGACGAACGGGTCGTCACAAACGCGACGTTAACGGAGCCAACCCGAAGAATCAAACACCGGAAAGAAGCACACGACAGAGTAAACAACCAACACATGAACATGGTATGATATGCGAGATGCGGTATGCGATGCATATGCATGATTTGACAAGAGAATGCATGAACCTGGCCTAAACTTGGGAATCCAAGTGTGCCACTGGAAATATGAGATGAAATCGCTTGAAAACGATATAAAGATCATCGGAATCGGAGTTACGATTTGGAAATGGCAAGCGATTCAAATATGACACCGGTCTGCGATTTACAGCAAGTAGCCATCTAAATGCAATGAGATGAACATGCTACAGCACTCAAACATGACAACAAAATACATGGCAGGAATGCATTCATGATGCTTAACAAAAGTCTAGCACGGAGCTACGGCCAATTCATCCATTAACAGGTTCAAACAAGCATGGCAAAACTGCATATGGTAAACAGATCTCACACTTAGTGAAATTAACACTTGTCTGAAATTTCAGATCAGATAGCACTCTTCGGAGCAAGAAAACTACATGCTACAGGACCTGAACATGGCAAAGTAAAACATGGCATGGAGCTACTCAAATAGCTTAACAAAAGTCCCTTAGTGACCTTGAGCCAAAAGGGATCAGAAAATATACTAAGAAGCACGCGAACATAGCAAAAACATAATCAGTTTTCAGACTTAGCGAAAACTGGCACATGCTGAAATATAACTCAAGTAGGCATGTTTACGAGCTCGATGCACTCACTACGGTGCAAGTCATGGCAAGCTAAGCATACACCCAACAAGAACACACAAAATGTAAGCTAGACATGGCAAGAACAATAACATAGCATGCACGGATCAACTACAACATCATCGGCAAAATTGCAAACAAGTTGACAATCTGCCCAGATTTACAAAGTAGCAAAAGTAGAGCTTGATTGACTCAAGCTAGGGTGCTCCATAAATGCAAATAAAGACATGGATGGATAGAGTACTACAATATTAACAAAACATACTTACTGATCATCCTAAAAAGAGGCACGGATCACTAGGAAACAACATGAACATATGGCATCATGAGATAAACAGCTCCAGGACTTAGTGAAATTGCTAAGTCCGTGAAAACAGAATTAACAAGTGCAACACTTTGCAAGCTTGTGTTAGTCACCACACACATCATAAAAATACATGGGTTGCACCTCTGGAAAGAAGACAAAACCCTTAACAAAACATATGAAGAACATCAGGGCATATCATTAATCATGGCAAAAATGACAAAAACCTAAATGGAGCAGCAGACCTGATAATTATCTCAAGTAGCCCTCTTCTAACAGCGTTTTGGGCATCAAGATGAACTCAAATGAAAATGGTGCAATGGAATGAAATGATGTACTCTCTGAGATGAAAATTTTGATATGCTATATGCATGAATCGGAGCTACAGATGCAAAGTTACGAGGCTATGAACAGGAGCACTTGGACTGGAATTACTGGGACTTAGTGAAAAAAATCAACCTCCGGATTAGGGTTTACTGTAGCAACCGGATCTGGATCCGATCTCGTCGGGGCACGGACACCGAGGTTCACCGGAGGAGGCGGCGGGGCGAGGCCGGTGGAGCTTGCCGGCGCGAGGGAGAGGAGGACGGCGGGGCCGGGCACCGGACGTCGAGGAAGCGGGCGCGGCGGCTCCGGCGGGGGTTGGTGGTGTCGGGCGGCGTGGACGAGGCCGGACCCGGGCGGCGCGGCGAGCTCGCCTGAGGTGGCGTGCGGCGGCGCGGGTCGCCGGAGCAGAGGAAGAGTGGGGCGGCTCGGGCGGCGGAAGGAGGAGGGAGGCGCGGCGGAGGCGAGGGCCGGGGAGGGCCTCCCGCGGGCCGCGGCGGGCTTCGACGGCGGCGGGCAGGCGACGCGCCACGTGGCGGTCGTCGGTTGGCGGCGGGGAGGAATCGGACGTGTCCCTCGGTGCAATTTTTGTCCGGCGGCGCGCGATACGAAAGAGACTAGGGTTTCGTCCGGATTTTCGGGGAGGAGGCTAAATATATAGGTAGAGGGAGCTAGGAGAGTCCAAATGAGGTGCGGTTTTCGGCCACGCGATCATGATCGAACGCTCTAGATGATGGAGCAGAGTTAGGTGGGTTTTGGGCCAAATTGGAGGGGTGTTGGGCTGCAACACACATGAGGCCTTTTCGGTCCCTCGGTTAACCGTTGGAGTATCAAACGAAGTCCAAATGGCACGAAACTTGACAGGCGGTCTACCGGCAGTAAACCAAGGCCGCATGACAAGTCTCGGTCCAATCCGGAAATGTTTAATCCCCACACATGAAAGAAAGGTAGAAATGACCACCGGAGGAGAACGAATGCCGGAATGCAAAACGGACAACGGGGAAAATGCTCGAATGCATGAGACGAACACGTATGCAAATGAAATGCACATGATGACATGATATGCAATGCATGACACGCAGCAATGACAAGGCAACAACAGCGAATAACTGGACGGCACCTAGCACATCGGTCACGGGGCGTTACAACACTCCACCACTACGAGAGGATCTCGTCCCGAGATCTAGAATGGCACCGGGGAAAACGGAAAAGAAAGAGAAGAGGTAAAACTAAGTTGCTTCTTTGACAAACGAGTGAAACCACGAACCTTGAGAGGTTGAACCAATAGAAAACAATAATACAACGGAGATAAACAAAGTGAAAAACACTCCGTTATAAAAGAGGGACAAGGAAGACCAACTTCGAGCAGCACTCCGGTTGAGAAAGGATGCAAGACTTGACAAAGCGAAACGGACTTGAGAAAAAGGGCACAACACTCCTGTTAAAAGGATAAGCACGATCAAAACATGGTCCTGACAATCCGAGAAGATGGGTTGAAAATATCAACATCACAATGCCTCCGGAACGAAAGAATAGAATATAGATAATTGAAATAAAAGAATGGAGAAGCAAATGCCAACTTCTGTCACAAAAGAGTTTGAGAAGGCATCCTTAGGAAACGGGTCGAGCGGATTTGTTGGAAAACCAACAATGAAAGGATAAGCTTGATATGGTCTTGTGGAGTACATCTCAAATTAAGAGATGAAAACCTGCCACTCACGGGAGAAGAATTGTATTTATTTGAACAAGGAGACGAGAAAGTATTTCACCGGGAGGATAAGGAAGAGCTTGGATCATTTATAAACACCATAGATAGCAACAATCCTTAGGGAAGGCTTAAGGTGAAATATAATCCAAGATAACTCCAATGACGAGATTGATAGATTTAAAGTATCCCAATCTTGACAACATGTGAATCATGAAACCTGAATACAAAATATCAAAAATGACATAATACCACCTCCAATGATACGGAAGAAAGAATTGCACTCCCGATAGCAAGATGAAGAATACTTGAGGTCCTTAGAAATGAATCTCGATGAAAACTTCGAGAAGGAATTAAATCCTTGATGAATCACCATGTCGAGCCTTCATGAAGAACTCCGGTAATAAAAGAATGATCCGAAATAATTGAATGATGAAAAGAATAAGATTGAAGCCTCGCAATGATTTATATAGAGATCCCCGTGATAATATAAGTGAAAGAGGTTGGAACTCCGGGAAAAGAAAAGATGAAACAAATGAAACTGAGAATTTGAAGGGCCTCCAGAATAAAGAATTAATCACTTGGATGAACAAGAATAAGAATTATGTTATGCTTGTCCTTCACCAATTAAATTGATGACAAACAATGGATTTGGCACACTACTTATTCTCGTAGAAAGGATTAAGAGAGATATAGCGCAAACTTGAGAAAGTCTTCAACGAACCACCGGTAGGATCGAAACAATGAATGAATTGGTATGATAAAGAAGGAAGAGAAATCTTAAACGGACCACCGTAAGGATTGAAAAAGAACGATTAAAAAATAACGAATCACCGGGAAGAATTATCAAATGCACGAAGGTGCTTGAGGGAATTTAGATCCATGAGAACGAAGAGATCACGAACTGATTAAAGATCGCTTGAACGGAGCACCGGTAAGATTGGAAAATTATAACTGAAGGCTGAGAATGAATAAATTTTGAGATGATGGACTCCGGATGAACAAACTGACCAGAATCTTGAATTTGCACCGGATGGATAAAAGAATTCTCACGATCAAAACAATTATGAGAGGATGGCAACAAGCTAGAATCACGAATCTTGAAGAGAAAAGAGCAAGATTGTGAGAAAAATCTTCTTCGGTCTTCAAAATCCGAGAATGACGACGAGAAACACCACCAATAATTATTGAGGCACGGGAATAAAGAAGAATATAAAAGTTGAGCCAACGATGAAAAGAATTCGACAGATCTTGGAGAAGACATTTGACTGATGATAAATCATTCTTACGTCAAACTTCGAAAGGAATTTGAGAATACCTCCGGGAAAATAAGAAGAGTCAGGTAAGATCCTGGGAAAGACCTGTGGGTTAGGGCCCACTCAAAAGAAACACCGTAGAATCATTTGGAAGGGAGATTGCACCGGTTGAATTAAATGACTTGAATGAGGGAACATCCTCGAAATAGGTTGAACGGATCTTGGATGACAAGGCGAGCCTTCTGAGATATCTTCAGGGCACCGGAACAAATGAATAGCGAGAAGTGAAAGAATATGAGGAGCACCGGCATGATAGGGTATTTGAAACGAGGAAAAAGATATGATCAACACCGAAAGCTTGAATTGGTTCCACCGGAGAAGAAAAGAACAAAGAATGATGAGCTTGGCGCTCCATTAGAAAACTTCATGAGAATCACCGGATAAGAACATTAACGGAAAAGAATGGAGATACTTCTCATCACTGAGATGATACTTGATTGAGAAATCTGAGTCCTTGAAGAAAACAAGGGAGGGAGGGCGGGAAAAACAAAGACAATTTGGAATGGATGAAACGAACACCGTTTGAGAAGAACTGATAATTGATCTTGCGGAAGTTGAAAGCGAACGGATTCACTTGAAGAGAAACACGCCGTTTGAAAAAGGATTGACATGACAATCCCGATTATCAAGAAGGATTAGTATTCACATTGGAGTATGAGAACACCATTTAGAAAAAGGTATGGAATCAACACTTGACATTGAAGCAACTCGAATACCACAACTCAAAAAAAAGCAAAGGGTTGGCTTGCAGAATAAGCCGGAACAAACATATGATAGAGATTTCGTCGGAAGTTTTCGTGGTGGGACCTACACGGGCTCGATCGTACAACACCATCATGTACAAGGCAGTGCACATGACATAAGAAGCGTCCCCGAGTCAGCATAGCCAAGGACTCTTTAAGACACAACAAGACCACTGTAAAACCGACCGTGAATAGGCGGACCACTAGACGTCGAACCCCAATTTCATATCATACATCCGTCGGAAAGAAATCCTAAGAGCTACTTGAATTCCCACCTATGAAACTCCCGAAATTTTTCCGGTTATGCAATCAGGTGTTGGGGATACAGGGGAAGCATAATATCTCACCCAAACTAACAAATCCTACATCCAGCTGTATCCATCCTTCAACACATAACCAAGAAACCTTCGAAAATCATCTACCTCAACCTTCGAAAAGCATCCGTTATACAGGTTATGGCAATACTCCCGAACTCCCGCCCCAGTACTGGGTGGCGTCGAGGTTATCTCACCAACGAACTGCATAAAAGAGATTTTCGATGTCGGCGTACTAAACTCAGGTATTCCAGAACTGCAACGATGAAATTATGACGACAACACCTCAGAGCTCAACTCCCCGGGACACTTCCACTAAACCCCTAACATGAGGCACCAAGACAATGTTCTCATCATAAAACCATCGGAACGATTCCAAGATACCCGCGTGATCCTAATTTTTTTTTGTGAAATTTGAGAAGAGAAGTGTCAAAACTCTACGTCAGGATGCCTTACCAGAGCGATGAGGAGACTGGGAAGTAAAAAGAATTCCTAAACTCTCCGATATATAATTCCTAAATGACTCAAAACATTTTTCTAGACATAACTCGGCTGCTAAAAACGATCAAGCAATGGGGCTCCTAAGGTTGGGGAAGGCTCTGATTACCAACTTGTAACACCCTCGATGCGACTATATCTCCAACGTGTCGAGGCATGACTTAGAGGCATAATCGCATTGAAGGCATATGTCGCAAGTGAGGTAATCTTCGCACATCCCATGTAATATAATAAGGAAAGAGATACATAGTTGGCTTACAATCGCCACTTCACACAATTACATGAATAAAGCATTACATCATCCAGATACAAACAAGGTCCGACTACGGAACCAAAATAAAAGAAGAACCCCAAATGCGACAAATGTCCCCGATCGACCCCAACTGGGCTCCACAACTGATCAACTAGAACGGAACAACACAAAGGACAAGATCATCAATGAGCTCCTCCTGAGCTTGGTTGCGTCATCTGCACGGACTCATAGGCACCTGCAAGCTGGTTTTGGAAGTAACTGTGAGCCACGGGGACTCAGCAATCTCGCACCCTTGCGATCAAGACTACTTAAGCTTATGGGTAAGGTAAAGGTATGAGGTGGAACTGCAGCAAGCGACTAGCATATATGGTGGCTAACATATTCGCCAAAGAGAGCGAGAAGAGAAGGCAAAGCGCGGTCGAGAAGCTATGATCAAGAAGTGATCCTTATAGCAACCTACGTCAAGCATAACTCCAACAACCGTGTTCACTTCCCGGATTCCGCCGGAAAAGACCATCACGGTTACACACGCTGTTGATTCATTATAATTAAGGTCGACTTCAGGTTTTCTACAACCGGACGTTAACAAATTCCCATCTGTCCATAACCGCGGGCACGACTTTCGGAAGTTCAAATCCCTGCAGGGTGTCCCAACTTAGCCCATCACAAGCTCTCACGGTCAATGAAGGAATAGACCTTCCCGAGACATTCCGATCAGACTCGGTATCCCGGTACAACAAGACATTTCGACAGGGTAAAACTAAACCAGCAACACCGCCCGAATGTGCCGACAAATCCCGATAGGAGCTGCACATATCTCTTTCTCAGGGCACACTCAGATGAGACTAGCTACGAGTAAAACCAGCCCTCAAGTTTCCCCGAGGTGGCCCCGCAGGCAGCTCAGTTCGGACCAACACTCAGGGGAGCACTGGCCCGGGGGGGGTTAGAATAAAGATGACCCTTGAGTCTGCAGAACCCAAGGGAAGGTGGTAGGTTGTTAGTGCAAATGGTAAAACCAATGTTGGGCATTGCTGGAAGAGCTTTAATTAAGGCGAACTATCAAGGGGTTCCCATAATAGCCCAACCGCGTAAGGAACGCAAAATCCGGGAACATAACACCGATATGACGGAAACTAGGGCGGCAAGAGTGGAAGAAAACACTAGGCATAAGGCCGAGCCTTCCACCCTTTACCAAGTATATAGATGCATTAATTAAATACGATATATAGTGATATCCCAACAAGTAAACAATTTTCCAACAAGGAACAACATCTCCATGTTCCAACAAGGAACAAACTTCAATCTTCACCTGCAACTAACAACGCTATAAGAGGGGCTGAGCAAAGCGGTAACATAGCCAAACAACGGTTTGCTAGGATAAGGTGGGTTAGAGGCTTGGTTCAACAATATAGGAGGCATGATAAGCAAGTGGTAGGTATCG
Source organism: Triticum urartu (assembly GCF_003073215.2). Taxonomy (NCBI): domain Eukaryota; kingdom Viridiplantae; phylum Streptophyta; class Magnoliopsida; order Poales; family Poaceae; genus Triticum; species Triticum urartu. The sequence continues at coordinate 454,186,803 of NC_053027.1, forward strand.
CAGCATAGGCATAGCAAAAGAGCGAGCATCTAAGCAAGCAAAGATAGAAGTGATTTCGAGGGTATGGTCATCTTGCCTGAAATCCCGCAAGGAAGAAGAACGAGTCCATGAAGAAGACAAAACGGAACGTAGACGAATGTGTCCTCACAAACGCGACGTTAACGGAGCCAACCCGAAGAATCAAACACCGGAAAGAAGCACACGACAGAGTAAACAACCAACACATGAACATGGTATGATATGCGAGATGCGGTATGCGATGCATATGCATGATTTGACAAGAGAATGCATGAACCTGGCCTAAACTTGGGAATCCAAGTGTGCCACTGGAAATATGAGATGAAATCGCTTGAAAACGATATAAAGAACGCCGGAATCGGAGTTACGGTTTGGAAATGGCAAGCGATTCAAATATGACACCGGTCTGCGATTTACAGCAAGTAGCCATCTAAATGCAATGAGATGAACATGCTACAGCACTCAAACATGACAACAAAATACATGGCAGGAATGCATTCATGATGCTTAACAAAAGTCTAGCACGGAGCTACGGCCAATTCATCCATTAACAGGTTCAAACAAGCATGGCAAAACTGCATATGGTAAACAGATCTCACACTTAGTGAAATTAACACTTGTCTGAAATTTCAGATCAGATAGCACTCTTCGGAGCAAGAAAACTACATGCTACAGGACCTGAACATGGCAAAGTAAAACATGGCATGGAGCTACTCAAATAGCTTAACAAAAGTCCCTTAGTGACCTTGAGCCAAAAGGGATCAGAAAATATACTAAGAAGCACACGAACATAGCAAAAACATAATCTGTTTTCAGACTTAGCGAAAACTGGCACATGCTGAAATATAACTCAAGTAGGCATGTTTACGAGCTCGATGCACTCACTACGGTACAAGTCATGGCAAGCTAAGCATACACCCAACAAGAACACACAAAATTCAAGCTAGACATGGCAAGAACAATAACATAGCATGCACGGATCAACTACAACATCATCGGCAAAATTGCAAACAACTTGACAATCTGCCCAGATTCACAAAGTAGCAAAAATAGAGCTTGATTGACTCAAGCTAGGGTGCTCCATAAATGCAAATAAAGACATCGATGGATAGAGTTCTACAATATTGACAAAACGCACTTACTGATCATCCTCAAAAGAGGCACGGATCACTAGGAAACAACATGAACATATGGCATCATGAGATAATCATCTCGAGGACAGTGAAATTGCTAAGTCCCTGAAAACAGAATTAACAAGTGCAACACTTTGCAAGCTTGTGCTAGTCACCACACACATCACAAAAATACATGGGTTGCACCTCTGGAAAGATGACAAAACCCTTATCAAAACATATGAAGAACATCAGGGCATATCATGCACACATTAATCATGGCAAAAATGACAAAAACCTAAATAGAGCAGTAGATCTGACAATTATCTCAAGTAGCCCTCTTCTAACAGCGTTTTGGGCATCAAGATGAACTCAAATTAAAATGATGCAATGGAATGAAATGATGTACTCTCTGAGATGAACATTTTGATATGCTATATGCATGAATCGGAGCTACGGATGCAAAGTTACGAGGCTGTGAACAGGAGCACTTGGACTGGAATTACTGGGACTTAGTGAAAAAAATCAACCTTCGGATTAGGGTTTACTGTAGCAACTAGATCTGGATCTGATCTCGTCGGGGCACGGACGCCGAGGTTCACCGGAGGAGGCGGCGGGGCGAGGCCGGTGGAGCTTGCCGGCGCGAGGGAGAGGAGGAGGACGGCGGGGCCGGGCACCGGACATCGAGAATGTGGGCGCGGCGGCTCCGGCGGGGGTTGGTGGCATCAGGCGGCATGGAGGAGGCTGGACCCGGGTGGCGCGGCGAGCTCGCCTGAGGTGGTGTGCGGCGGCGCAGGTCGCCGGAGCAGAGGAAGAGCGGGGCGGCTCGGGCGGCGGAAGGAGGAGGGAGGCGCGGGCCGGGGAGGGCCTCCCGCGGGCCGCGGCGGGCTTCGGCGGCGGCGGGCAGGCGACGCGCCACGTGGCGGTCGTCGGTTGGTGGCGGGGAGGAATCGGACGTGTCCGTCGGTGCAATTTTTGTCCGGCGGTGCGCGAGACGAAAGAGACTAGGGTTTCGTCCGGATTTTCGGGGAGGAGGCTAAATATATAGGTAGAGGGAGCTAGGAGAGTCCAAATGAGGTGCGGTTTTCGGCCACGTGATCATGATCGAACTCTCTAGATGATGGAGCAGAGTTAGGTGGGTTTTGGGCCAAATTGGAGGGGTGTTGGGCTGCAACACACATGAGGCCTTTTCGGTCCCTCGGTTAACCGTTGGAGTATCAAACGAAGTCCAAATGGCACGAAACTTGACAGGCGGTCTACCGGTAGTAAACCAAGGCCGCATGAGAAGTCTCGGTCCAATCCGGAAATTTTAAGTCCCCACACATGAAACAAAGGTAGAAATGACCACCGGAGGAGAACGAACGCCGGAATGCAAAACGAACAACGGGGAAAATGCTCGAATGCATGAGACGAACACGTATGCAAATGAAATGCACATGATGACATGATATGCAATGCATGACACGCAGCAATGACAAGGCAACAACAGCGAATAACTGGACAGCACCTGGCACATCGGTCACGGGGCGTTACATCATGCCTCCAATGGCTTCTTTCGATCGTGCTTGTCCTTCTCAAGTTCTTTTGCCAGATCATTTCTGTTGACGCCAAGTCTCTCATGACGTCCTTTATTATTCTGGAGTTGCATCCCAAACTTTTAGGTTTCATCATCCTTGGCATGAACCATGGTCCTACTGTCCTTCAGTTCCTAACAAATCTCGGTATCTCGAGGTTGTAGCTCCTCCACCTTGGCTACTTTCAGCTTCTGGTTCATGAGTTCTTCACGAAATGCTTCCTTGTCTAATACGGCTTCCTGGAGCTCCATCTTAAAATTGTTGATGTACTACTCCAGATTCTGGTGATACACCAGCTAAGGTTAAAACTTCATCTTACTGTTAGGTGCTCCATCAGCCTTCTACCATCCAATCCTTCCGAAGAAATGCATGCTTAGCTCAGCTCGGTGACCATAGTATCAGTGGCGATGACATCACGGATAACCGTGTTTCTGCCCTTGTCATTGCCATGAGCTATCTTCCATAGTTGATATCTCCTACCTTAGGGTTTTCTTGACAAAACTTTGAGTTCTCAACTCTCCATGTTCCGGTCTTTCTCCAACACACCTTGATCTCGGGCATTGACAACTTTCATAGTCTGCCAAGTTCCATAAGGGTAGCCTTCCTAGGTCATACAAATCTAGGGATTCTTTAGAGCCTTCAAATTCTCCTAGTCTTCGGAGTCTTCGACCGTTGTAGTTTCCATTATTCAGATGCACAGTAAAATCCTCTTCATTCCAAAGTGGTCTTAGTTGTCTGATATCTTGTACTTCTTGGAGTGGTCTCATCAGTCGAATCTTCGTGTGGTCAAAAGGGGAAAGGGGTGTGGTCTCACTAAAGGGAAGTTTTTTGAATAAGCTCAGAAGAGAAGAGAGGTAAAAGATCTTTTTGAAAGGGAAAGTTGTAGAGAAAAATCTTTGCTACGGACTTGCCAGTTTCTAGGGTCACGTCCTACAGTCAACATGTGCTCTGATACCATCTTGTAGCGACCCGACACGAATGGATCAAGTCTCTGTGCTTAAGTGTCATCCCTGGATCGGTATGCTGACACACACAGTACTCGAGGATTTATACCAGAGGTAAATCACATGTGTAAAGTAACGTAAATGCTATTACATCAATCCAAAATAGCGGAAGTAACAAGGTTGTGGATTCCCATCAACACCAACGGCAAAGTTGAGTGTAGAAATCGTAACCCTAACGTATCACTTACTCGTCGTAAGAAATCCTGCAACATGAGACGTTGCAGCCACAAAGGGTCAGTACATTGAATGTACTGGCAAATTCACACCATAGAGAATGATGAATAAAGGCTATCACTACATGCATATATGGCTGGTGGAAGAGCTCTATGGTTATATGTTTTTGCGAAAAGCCAATTTTTCCCTACTGCAAAGGAATAAATTTTATTTAACTATCATGGTGGTTGTTGAACATTGAGAATGGTTGACAGCATTCTCAATCCCAATTAAGTAACATCATTAAAACCCAACAATATTCATTTAAAGTAACGTGATGAGATTCACATGATAATCCAGGTACTAGATACTCAAGATGTCCATAACCGGGGACACGGCTAATCATGATTAGTTTATACACTCTGTAGAGGTTTGCGCACTTTTCCCCACAAGACTCGATTGCCTCCGTTGGATTTCTCGCACTACATGGTGTTTGAGAAACGGATGACCGAGACATAGTCTTTCAGAAGCGTTTGCACCTTATGATGGGTAGACCGTACCACCTACAACCCCTACATCTGCTAGTCTACCACTGTAAGAGTTCACACGACTTAATCAACTATGCTAGAGCCCATAATAGCTTGTGGCTGCACACGGAAGTTTCTAGTATGAATAATCTCATGATCCCTTTGAGCCTGGGTGGCGGTCCAAAAAAAATAGGCAATCCTGGTCTACCCAGGTGCCTAGACAGGCAATCCTAGAATAACCAGGTGCCTCAATCCACCCAGATGTGTGTTTAAGTCGTCACCTTAGATAAACCATTAATTAACAATCTCACATCTGTCATGAATACTCTCAAAACCCAAACCACGTCTACGAGCATAGCATGGCAATGTAAGCATAACGTAAAAGTAACTCCCAAAGTTTGAATGCAGGGCAATAGGTTCCTACCTCATCAACTACTTCCCAATACCCACATGTTATAAATCCTACTCATGCAATGTTTGAGGGTGAAACTAATGCATAAAAACTGGGTATGAAAGGAATATGATCAAAGTGTGAACTTGCCTGCAATGTTGATGAAGATGATTCGAACTCAAAACTCTTGATAGTTCTACTCGTCACACTCCGGTCAATCTATCGTAAGCAAGCAATAGTCACCACACATAAGCAATCACTCAAAAGATCAGAAAGATCGAAGAAGACGATTTGGAAAACATCAAAACCAAGCAAATAGCTCTTGCAACATAAAACAATTTCTAACAGTACCCAAATTATGTGAATTTGTCCTTATTAGAATGTTTAGGTCAAGAGCTTTGATTTGCAAAAAGAATCAACTCAAACGGAGCTACGAAACTCAAGTTATGATCAAACGAAGTTTGAATTCAAATCTAATCTAATTTAAATTTTAAACTTTTCAAAAACATGTTTGAGTTGGATTACTGGATATATGAGATCATAACGAAGACGTGGGCGTTGGTTTCGTTGGATTTGGACTAACGAGTAAAAAGTTATAGTCGTTTGAAAACCAGGGGCTTATCTGTAAAGAAAATATTCACAAACGAGTCCCTGGCAGAAAAACTAAAATAAAAAGAAAAAGAGAAACGCTACCGAACGAACATCCGCTACAAAGCGCTTAAAGTACGAAACCCGTTCGCTACAGATCTAAACGGGTGAACGCTCGTTATTTTACACAACCAAAAGAATTAAACCGTACTAAAATAAAACCGAACTATATAACAAAAACCGGCGGGTTTTCTCGGTTTATACCGGTCGGGTGAGATGAACCGGTGGCGGCGGCAGTTTTTTCTCCGGCGAGGCGGGACAGCGGCGACTGCGAGCTCCAGCGCGGCGGGACAGCGGCGCGGGGCGGCACTGCGAGCGGCGGGGTGGTGCGGGTGACGCGGGGAGGCGAGCGGCGGGCGGAGCTACGGCGGCGGTAGTGGCGGCGCGAAGTGCGGCGGCGGCTGCAGATCTCGGCGGCGGAGGCGGCGATCTGCGAGGGCGGCGGCGCGAAGCGAGAGGAGGCGAGGGCGGCGCGGGGCTGCGGCTTTAAAGGGGAGGAGACGTGGAGGAGGGGCGACGGGGCACCGTGGGAGCGCCGGACTCCGGCGAGTCCGGGAGGCGCACGGGAGGAGGAAGGCGGCGCTGCGCCTGGGCCGTGGCCTGGCCTGGTGCTGGGCCGGCCCAGTTCGGCTTCGGCCTAATTTTTTTTTCAAAACATTTTTTTAAAAAAACACAGTCAAACAAAAGTAATAAAATAAATAAAAATACTATATAGGCATATAATATATCAAAATTTCCAGAAAAATATTTTCTACAACATGAACATTTTTCTAGCATTAAATAAAATATTCACAAATTCTAATAATTCTAACAGTGCTCTTGCTCTAATAAGATCCAACAAAAAACATTTTAAAAATACCAAAATGATTTCAAATTAATTTTTCTCCAATTTTCTATTGTAGGGAATCATGTTACCCTATTTTCCATATATTTTATTTTTGGAAAAAATAATTTGAATAAAACTCAAATAACTCCAAGTTGAAAATAAATTCAAAAGAACTTTGAATTTAATTCTTTGAAACTCCCAACTCATATTTCATATAATTTGAAGAAGTCATTTTATCTTCTCTCATGAAAATCATTGAGTTGCATAAAGTTCCAGAATCGGAATTATTTTCCAAATGAAATTCAAATATTTTCAACACCCCTTGTCATTTAAATAAATGGAAGAAGTCATGTCATCTTCTCTCCAGGGTTTTGTGATGAAAAGAATTTGAATTCACGGAGAGCATAAATGCAAAAATGAAAGTTTGGGAAAGTCCTTTTATTCCCTCTCATTTAGCTTTCAAAAAGTTTCGAATTTAACTCACTTTCAGTCAATCAATCAAACAGTCAATCAAATCTATCTATTTATTATAACATTCCAAAATTTAGAATTTTGGGATGTTACACACCTTCATGGCCATGACCATCGCCATCACCTGCGTAAAATGCGGTGTTTGCCAGGATGACTTGGAAACGCGCCTCACTGGAATCGTCCAGGCCAACCGTTCGTCTGCAGCGGCGGGCGCTAATGCGGAGGCCCAAATATGTTATGCTAATGTGCATCCATCTACGCAACCTCCTCCAGGACTAAGTCCATCTGTAGTCCTGACCATGGGCAGCCCGGCCCAAACGACCCGACCCGACGCTGCACCCGGGCCTGCTGTTTTCGTGATTTACTGAAGGAGCCTAGCCCATGGCCCCAGGCCCGGTGGGCTTTATCACTTCCGGGTCATGCTTGGGCCCAAAAACCAAGCCCGGCGGTCAGGCCAGGCCGGGATCAAGCCTATGTTTTTTGCCTCGGGTTTTGGTCAGCCCGGCCGGAAGCCCAGCATATGGCTTGGTATATCCATCTGCAATCAAAGGCTAGTAATTGTTTATGAAGACAGAGGGTTTTAAACCCTCTCGAGGTTTAAGACAAGGGGATCCGATATCATCATATTTGTTCTTGCTAGCAGCAGAGGGCCTGTCGTTCCTGTTAAAATCAAGAAGACAGTCATCCAACTTGGAGGGGTTACAGGTGGCACCATCGGCACCTAGTGTTAACCATCTCTTATTCGCTGAAGATAGCCTGCTATTTTTCAAGGCAAATAATGTGGGAGCTATTGAGGTCAACCAAGTCTTGAACACATATTGTAGAGCAACTGGTCAGAGAGTAAACCATGCAAAATCTTCTATATATTTCAGCAAAGGTGTCTCAAAAAGCACTCGCAATGAAATCAAGGCCACCCTGAATGTTCTAAATGAGACTTTAAATGAGAAATATCTTGGCATGCCCTCAGACATTGGTAACAGTAAAAACGGTGCTTTCAAATATTTGAAGGACCGATTGTGGAGTAAAGTTCAAGGCTGGATTGAGAATTCAATGTCGTCAGCAGGGAAGGAGGTACTTGTCAAATCGGTAGCCCAAGCAGTGCCTGTTTATTCCATGTCATGCTTTAAACTACCAAGGGGCTTGTGTGAGCACCTGAATAAACTCATATGTAAATTTTGGTGGGGCTACAAGGACGAGAAGAGGAAACCACATTGGGTTTCATGGAAGGAGATGACCCAGCCCAAAGGCATGGGGGCTTTGGGGTTTAAAGATTTTGAGCTTTTCAATATGGCAATGCTAGCTAAACAGGTGTGGCGCCTCCTCCAACAACCTGAGAGTCTATCTGCACGTTTGCTTAAAAGCATATACTATCCGGGGCAAACGTTTTTGAACTCAGTTGTTGGTAATCATCCAAGCCAAATTTGGAGAGCTATCATGGAAGGAAAGGATGTCTTGAAGCAAGGTTTAATTCGACGAATTGGTAATGGACAGACAACGCAAATTTGGGAGGACAATTGGATCCCACGAAGTGAGATGATGAGACCCTGTGGAAGCCTGAAACCAAATCCACCGATTTTAGTTTCTGAACTTATTGATCACACTTATGCTTCATGACATAGGCAGTTAGTGAACGCTACATTTATGCCGATGGACCCAAAAGCAATCCTTGGTATCCCTTTGTGCACTAAGAACATAGATGACTTCTGGAGCTGGAGCCATGAAAGGACGGGCGTTTTCACTGTCAGAAGCGCCTATTGTATGTTGGTTAGCACTCAGTCGCGAAGAGAAGCATGGCTCAAAAATAGAGCGGGATCTTCAAGTACTGATCAGGAAACAGGAGCGTGGAAAACTCTTTGGAAAGTGCAGGTCCCAGCAAAAATCCGCATGTTTTTGTGCGGATTATCCAAACACTCAATACCAACAAATGATGTACGAGCTCACCGACACATGACAGATTCAAGATCCTGTGGCATGTGTGGGCAGCCGGATTCATGGAGACACTCCTTATTGCAGTGCACAATGTCACGCTGTACATGGGCTTTGGTGGATGAAGAGCTATGATATGTCTCCAACGTATCTATAATTTTTGATTGCTCCATGCTATTATATTATCTGTTTTGGATGTTAATGGGCTTTATTTTACAGTTTTATATTATTTTGGGACTATCCTATTAACCAGAGGCCCAACCCAAATTATTGTTTTTTTGCCTATTTCAGTGTTTCGTAGAAAAGGAATATCGAACCGAGTCCAAACAGAATGAAACCTTCGGGAGCGTGATTTTTGGAACAAACGTGATCCAGAGGACTTGGAGTGGACGTCAAGCAACCAACGAGGCGGCCACGAGGCAGGGGGCGCGCCCTCCACCCTCGTGGGCCCCTCGTGTCTCCACCGACCTACTTCTTCCTCCTATATATATCTACGTACCCCGCAAACATCTAGGAGCACGACGAAACCCTATTTCCACCACCGCAACCCTCTATACCCAAGAGATCCAATCTTGGGGCCTTTTCCGGAGCTCCGCCGGAGGGGGCATTGATCACGGAGGGCCTGTACATCAACTCCATGGCCCCTCCGATGATGTGTGAGTAGTTTACCTCAGACCTTCGAGTCCATATTTATTATCTAGATGGCTTCTTCTCTCTCCTTGGATCTCAATACAAAGTTCTCCTCGATCTTCTTGGAGATCTATTCGATGTAACTCTTTTTGCGGTGTGTTTGTCAAGATCCGATGAATTGTGGGGCTCTAGTGATCAAGTCTATCTATGAACAATATTTGAATCTTCTCTGAATTCTTTTATGTATGATTGGTTATCTTTGCAAGTCTCTTCGAATTATCAGTTTGGTTTGGCCTACTAGATTGATTTTTCTTGCAATGGGAGAAGTGCTTAGCTTTGGGTTCAATCTTGTGGTGTCCTTTCCTAGTGACAGCAGGGGCAGCAAGGCACATATTGTATTGTTGCCATCGAGGATAAAAATATGGGGTTTATATCATATTGCATGAGTTTATCCCTCTACATTGATACGTCCATTTTGCATCATGCTTTTATATCGATATTTATCGCATTATGGACTGTTATTTCACTTTATGTCACAATACTTATGGCTATTCTCTCTTATTTTATAAGGTTTACATAAGGAGGGAGAATGCCGGCAGCTGGAATTCTGGGCTGGAAAAGGAGCAAATATTAGAGACCTATTTTGTGCAACTCCAAAAGTCCTGAAACTCCATGGAACATCTTAAAATAAATAAATAAAAATCCTCACCAAAGATGAAGGCCAGGGGGCCCACACCCTTCTCACGAGGGTGGGGGGCGCCCCCCCTAGGGCGCGCCCCTACCTCGTGGGCCCCCTGGTGGCTCTCCAACGCCCATCTTCTCCTATATGAAGTCTTTCGATGCGAAAAAAATAAGAAGGAACTTTTCGGGACGAGACTCCGCCGCCACGAGGCGGAACCTTGGCGGATCCAATCTAGAGCTCCGGCAGAGCTGTTCTGCCGGGGAAACTTCCCTCCAGGAGGGGGAAATCATCACCATCGTCATCACCAACGCTCCTCTCATTGGGAGAGGGCAATCTCCATCAACATCTTCACCAGCACCATCTCATCTCCAAACCCTAGTTCATCTCTTGTATCCAATTCTTGTCTCAAAGTCCGGGATTGGTGCTAGTAGGTTGCTAGTAGTGTTGATTACTCCTTGTAGTTGATGCTAGTTGGTTTAATTGGTGTAAGATCATATGTTCAGATCCTATATGCATATTATTACCACTCTGATTATGAACATGAATATGCTTTGTGAGTAATTACGTTCGTTCCTGAGGACAATGGAGAAGTCTTGCTATGAATAGTCACGTGAATTTGGTATTCGTTTGATATTTTGATAAGATGTATGTTGTCTAGCCTCTAGTGGTGTTATGTGAACGTCGACTACATAACACTTCACCATTATTTGGGCCTAGAGGAAGGCACTGGGAAGTAATAAGTAGATGATGGGTTGCTAGAGTGGCAGAAGCTTAAACCCTAGTTTATGTGTTGCTTCGTAAGGGGCTGATTTGGATCAATATGTTTCATGTTATGGTTAGGTTTACCTTAATACTTTTGTTGTAGTTGAGGATGCTTGCAATAAGGGTTAATCATAAGTGGGATGCTTGTTCAAGTAAGAACAGCACCCAAGCATCGGTCCACCCACATATCAAATTATCAAAGTATCGAACGCGAATCATATGAACGTGATGAAAACTAGCTTGACGATATTCCCATGTGTCCTCAGGAGCTCTTTTCCTATTATAAGAGTTTGATACGGCTTGTCCTTTGCTGCAAAAGGATTGGGCCACCTTGCTGCACTTTATTTACTTTTGTTACTCGTTGCTCGTTACAATCTATCTTATCACAAAACTATCTGTTACCACTTATTTCAGTACTTGCAGAGAATACCTTGCTGAAAACCGCTTATCATTTCCTTCTGCTCCTCGTTGGGTTCGACACTCTTACTTATCGAAAGGACTACGATAGATCCCCTATACTTGTGGGTCATCAAGACTCTTTTCTGGCGCCGTTGCCGGGGAGTGTAGTGCCTTTGGTAGGTGGAATTTGGTAAGGAAAAATTTATATAGTGTGCTGAAATTTACTGTCACTTGTTACTATGGAAAGTAATTCTCTGAGGGGCTTGTTCGGGTTATCTTCACCCCGTCCAGTAGAGCAAAGAGTTGCTCCTCAACCTACTGAACCTATTGAAAATGAAACTCCTTTTGAATTTCCTTCGGGTATGATGGAAAAACTGCTAGCTAACCCTTTTACAGGAGATGGAACAAAGCATCCTGATGAGCACTTAATATATGTGGATGAAGTTTGTGGATTATTTAAGCTTGCAGGTATACCCGATGATGTTGCTAAGAAGAAGGTCTTCCCTTTATCTTTGAAGGGAGACACATTGATATGGTATAGGCTATGTGATGATATGAGATTCTGGGACTATAAAAGATTGAAGCTGGAATTTCATCGAAAGTATTACCCTATGCATGTTGTTCATCGTGATCGCAATTATATATATAATTTCTGGCCTCGTGAAGGAGAAAGCATCGCTCAAGCTTCGGGGAGGCTTAAATAATTGTTATATTCATGCTCCAAAGTTTTTATGCTCGGCTTTCTGATAACAATCGCACCATGCTCGATACTTCTTGTGCTGGCTCTTTTATGATGAAGACTACTGCATTCAGATGGAATTTATTGGATAGAATTAAATGCAACTCTGAAGATTGGGACCTTGACGAAGGTAAGGAGTCAGGTATGACACCTATGTTTGATTGTGTTAAATCTTTTATGGACACTGATATTTTCCGTAAGTTTAGCACTAAATATGGACTTGACTCTGAGATAGTAGCTTCTTTCTGTGAATCTTTTGCTACTTATGTTGATCTCCCTAAGGAGAAGTGGTTTAAATATCATCCTCCCATAGAAGTAAAAGTAGCTGCACCTATTAAAGTTGAATAAAATACTGTCACTTATAATGATCCTATTGTTCCTACTTCTTATATTGAGAAACCACCTTTCCCTGTTAGAATAAAGGATCATGCTAAAGCTGCAACTGTTGTTCGTAAAAGCAATATTAGAACTTATACACCTCCTGAGCAAGTTAAAGTAGAACCTAATATTGCTATTGTTAAAGATCTCTTGTCTGATAATATTGATGGGCATGTTATTCAGTTCGAAGGTGAAACTGCTAGAATTGCTAAACCTTGTGGTAAAGATAAACATAGACCTGTGGTAGGCGTGCCTGTTATTTCTGTTAAAATAGGAGATCATTGTTATCATGGCTTATGTGATATGGGTGCTAGTGCTAGTGTAATACCTATTGACTTATACAAAGAAATTAAGAATGAAATTGCACCTGTTGAGTTAGAAGATATTGATGTTACTATTAAACTTGCCAATAGAGATACTATTGCACCAACTGGAATTGTTAGAGATGTTGAAGTCTTGTGTGGGAAGACTAAATATCCTGCTGATTTTCTTGTTCTTGGTTCCCCACAAGATAGCTTTTGTCCCATTATATTTGGTAGACCCTTCTTAAATACTGTCAATGCTACCATAGACTGCACAAAGAATGTTGTTACTATTGGATTGGATGATATGGTTCATAAGTTTAATTTCTCTAAATTTAGTAAACAACATCGTGAGGAAGAATTACCTAGTAAGGATGAAATTATTGGTATTACTTCTATTGCCGTGCCTCCTAGTGATCCTTTAGAACACTATTTGCTAGACCATGAAAATGATATGTTCATGAATGAAAGAAGGGAAATAGATGAAGTATTCTTTAAACAGGGACCTATTCTGCAACATAATTTGCCTGTTGAAATTTTAGGGGATCCACCTCCACCCAAGGGTGATCCTGTGTTTGAGCTTAAACCTTTGCCTGATAATATTAAATATGCTTATCTTGATGAAAAGAAGATATATCCTGTTATTATTAGTGCTAACCTTTCAGAGCATGAAGAAGAAAGATTATTGAAAACTCTGAAGAAGCACCGTGCTGCTATTGGATATACTCTTGATGATCTTAAGGGCATTAGTCCCACTCTATGTCAACATGAAATAAATTTGGAAGCAGATGCCAAACCAGTTCGTGATCCTCAACGACGTCTGAATCCTAAAATGAAAGAAGTGGTAAGAAAAGAAATACTGAAGCTTCTGGAAGTAGGTATAATCTATCCCGTTGCTGGTAGTGAGTGGGTAAGTCATGTCCATTGTGTCCCTAAGAAGGGAGGTATTACTGTTGTTCCTAATTATAAAGATGAATTGATTCCACAAAGAATTATCACAGGTTATAGGATGGTAATTGATTTCCGCAAATTAAATAAAGCTACTAAGAAAGATCATTACCCCTTACCTTTTATTGATCAAATGCTAGAAATATTATGCAAACATACACACTATTGCTTTCTAGATGGTTATTCTGGTTTCTCTCAAATACCTGTGTCGGCTAGAGATCAATCAAAGACTACTTTTACATGCCCTTTTGGTACTTTTGCTTATAGACGTATGCCTTTTGGTTTATGTAATGCACCTGCTACCTTTCAAAGATGCATGATGGCTATATTCTCTGACTTTTGTGAAAAGATTTGTGAGGTTTTCATGGACGACTTTTCCGTCTATGGTTCCTCTTTTGATGATTGCTTGAGCAATCTTGATCGAGTTTTGCAGAGATGTGAAGAAACTAATCTTGTCTTGAATTGGGAAAAGTGCCACTTTATGGTTAATGAAGGTATTGTCTTGGGGCATAAAGTTTCTGAAAGAGGTATTGAAGTTGATAAAGCCAAGGTTGATGCTATTGAAAAGATGCCATGTCCCAAGGACATCAAAGGTATAAGAAGTTTCCTTGGTCACGCTGGATTTTATAGGAGGTTCATTAAGGACTTCTCAAAAATTTCTCGGCCTCTGACTTATTTATTGCAAAAAGATATACCATTTGTCTTTGATGATGATTGTGTAGAAGCATTTGAAATACTTAAGAAAGCATTAGTCTCTGCACCTGTTGTTCAGCCACCTGATTGGAATTTACCCTTTGAAATTATGTGTGATGCTAGTGATTATGCTGTAGGTGTTGTTCTAGGTCAAAGAGTTGATAAGAAATTAAATGTTATTCATTATGCTAGTAAGACTCTAGACAATGCTCAAATAAATTATGCTACTACTGAAAAAGAGCTTTTAGCAGTTCTATTTGCTTGTGATAAGTTCAGATCTTATATTGTTGATTCTAAAGTAACTATTCAAACTAATTATGCTGCTATTAAATATATTATGGAAAAGAAAGATGCTAAGCCTAGACTTATTAGATGGGTTCTCTTGCTACAAGAATTTGATCTGCATATTGTTGATAGAAAGGGAGTTGAGAACCCCATTGCAGACAACTTGTCTAGGTTAGAAAATATCCTTGATGACCCACTACCTATTAATGATGGCTTTCCTGATGAACAATTAAATGTTATAAGTACTTCTCGTAGTACTCCATGGTATGTTGATTATGCTAATTATATTGTTGCTAAGTTTATACCACCTAGCTTCACATACCAACAAAAAAAAGGTTTTCTATGATTTAAGACATTACTTTTGGGATGACCCACATCTTTATAAAGAAGAAGTAGATGGTGTTATTAGACGTTGTGTACCTGAGCATGAACAGGAACAGATCCTACGCAAGTGTCATTCCGAGGCTTATGGAGGACACCACGCTGGAGATAGAACTGCACATAAGGTATTGCAATCTGGATTTTATTGGCCTACTCTCTTCAAGGATGCCCATAAGTTTTTCTTGTCTTGTGATGAATGT
The DNA here is from genome assembly GCF_003073215.2 of Triticum urartu. Taxonomy (NCBI): domain Eukaryota; kingdom Viridiplantae; phylum Streptophyta; class Magnoliopsida; order Poales; family Poaceae; genus Triticum; species Triticum urartu. Next base: position 454,201,852 of record NC_053027.1, read on the forward strand.
CAAAGAATTGGTAATATTAGTAGATGTCAGGAAATGCCTATGAATTATTCTCTTGTTATTGAACCATTTGATGTTTGGGGCTTTGATTATATGGGACCTTTTCCTGCCTCTAATGGATACACACATATTCTAGTTGCTATTGATTACGTTACTAAGTGGGTAGAAGCTAATCCAACTAGTAGTGCTGATCATAACACTTCTATTAAAATGCTTAAGGAAGTTACTTTTCCGAGGTTTGGAGTCCCTAGATATTTAATGACTGATGGTGGTTCACACTTTATTCATGGTGCTTTCCGTAAAATGCTTGCTAAATATGATGTTAATCATAGAATTGCATCTCCTTATCACCCACGGTCTAGTGGTCAAGTAGAGTTGAGCAATAGAGAGCTCAAATTAATTTTGCAAAAGACTGTTAATAGGTCTAGAAAGAATTGGTCCAAGAAACTTGATGATGCATTATGGGCTTATAGAACTGCATATAAAAATCCTATGGGTATGTCTCCGTATAAAATGGTTTATGGAAAAGCATGTCACTTACCTCTCGAACTAGAACATAATGCATATTGGGCTATTAAAGAGCTCAACTATGATTTTAAACTTGCCGGTGAGAAGAGGTTATTTGATAGTAGCTCACTTGATGAATGGGGAACCCAAGCTTATGAAAATGTCAAGTTGTTTAAAGAAAAAGTTAAAAGATGGCATGACAAAAGGATACAAAAGCGTGAGTTTAATGTAGGTGATTATGTATTGCTAGACAACTCTCATTTAAGATTTTTTGCAGGAAAACTTCTCTCTAAATGGGAAGGCCCCTATGTTATCGAAGAGGTCTATCGTTCCGGTGCCATAAAGATCAACAACTTCAAGGGCACAAATCCGAAAGTGGTAAACGGTCAAAGAATCAAACACTATATCTCAGGTAATCCCATAAATGTTGAAACCTATTGAAACTGTAACCCCAGAGGAATACATAAGAGGCACTTTTCGGAACGTTTCAGACTCCGAAAAGTAATAGGTATGTGGTACGGTAAGTAAACCAACTCCAAAATAATTTTAAGGCAATATTTCTCCGTTTTGGAATATTTAGAAAAATAGAAAAATAAGTAGCAGTCCGGGAAGGACATGAGGGCCCCACGAGGGTGGTGGGTGCGCCCTACCCCCCAAGGCGCGCCCCGCTACCTCATGAGGACCTCATGTGCCTTCCGGACTCCGTTTTCTTGCACGTTATGTATTTTGGTTGGTAAAAATTCATTATATAATATCCCGAGGGGTTTTGACTCCCGTATCACGCAAAAATCTCCTGTCTTTGTTTCGAGCTATTTTTCTAACAGATCTAGATTATCATGACGTCCCCAAGTGCTTCCAAGGACAAGTTCTTCGAGAAGGTCATCAACCCTTACCTCGCGGAGGTGCTGCGACACCCTCAAACCATTGAGATGCGTGATGGGTTGTTGCACATCCACGATGTTGAGGGACCAAAGGGAACCGGAAGCATGGAGACGAGGCTCGAAGCAATGGAGCAACAAATTTTCAAGTGCAAGGGGATGGTGGAGCGTGGAATCAACGCTAGCCACACGATGCTCACGGAGTTCACTAACAACTACAAGCCAGATGCCAGGAACACCGAGGAGGCCATCTTCAAGCTATATGAGAAGATCGAGCACCTCCAAGCCCAAATCTATGACCTGCAAAACCAAAACTGTGAGTATGAATATAGATTCAAAAGAATGAGTTTGGCTGCAGATTCAAGGATTCCATAGACCCGATCATCCTTCTATGATGGTGAACCTATGCCTTGGAAGATGGATGACAAGCCTGCATCATCAACAACACCTCCACCTTCTTCACCAACCAAGGAGACATAATCACATGAGTATGGGCACTCCGCTTGGCAACTGCCAAGCTTGGGGGAGGTGCCTCGGTATCGTATCACAATCACAACTCCTATCTTTACCGTTTTTCTTAGTTCGATCCTATTAGTAGTATCTTGATCTAGTAGAATAAAGTTTATGGCATGAACTAGTTTTGAGTTTTGCTTTATGATCTCTCTATGTAATCGAGTCCGCGAGCTATATATAATAAAGATTAGTGTTGAGTCAAGGGCTTGATTATTTTGCCATGATCTTGGGTGAATAAAAGAAAAGAGAAAAAGAATAAAAAGAAACAAAAAGTTCATATTGATCTTATTGAGAGTAGTGACTTCACATAGAAAGAGTATGATGATTAAAAGTTGTTGGGAGTTGGCAGACATAGCTTTGGTCATTGTTGCAATTAATAGGAAGTAATAAGGAAAGAGAGGTTTTCACATATAGATATATTATCATTGACATCTTTTATGATTGGGAGCACTCATTAAAATATGACATGCTAAGGAGTTGATGTTGGACAAGGAAGACAACGTAATGAGTTATGTATTTCTTATATCTGAGATAAAGTATGTTGTCATGGATCCTCTAACTTGTTGAGCTTGCCTTTCCCCCTCATGCTAGCCAAATTCTCAGCACCAAGTAGAAATACTACTTGTGCTTCCAAAATCCCTAAACCAGTTTTGCCATGAGAGTCCACCATATCTACATATGGATTGAGTAAGATCCTTCAAGTAAGTTATCATCCGTGCAAAGCAATAAAAATTGCTCTAAATGTGTATGATTGATTGGTGTGGGAGAAATAAGCTTTATACGATCTTGTGATGTGGAAGTAATAAAAGCGACGAACTGCATAATAAAGGTTCATATCACAAGGGGCAACATAAAGTGACGTTCTTTTGCATTGAGATTTTATGCATCCAACCATAAAAGCGCATGGCAACCTCTGCTTCCCTCTGCGAAGGGCCTATCCTTTATTATTATCTTCTACCTTATGCAAGAGTCATGGTGATCTTCACCTTTTATTTTTCATTTTATCCTTTGGCAAGCTCAGCATGTTGGAAAGAACATGATATATTAATCTAATTGGATGTAGGGGAGCATGAACCATTATTGTTGACATTACCCTTGAGGTAAAAGGTTGTGGGGCAAAACTATAAGCCCCTATCTTTCTCTGTGTCCGATTAAAACTCCGTAACCACAAGTATTGCGTGAGTGTTAGCAATTATGGACGACTAAATGATAGTTGAGTATATGGACTAGCTTTTTAGCTCTGACATAGACTCTTTCCGATGTTATGATAAATTGCAATTGCTTCAATGACTGAGATTCTAGTTTGTCGGAGCCCAATAAGGTTTATGATTTATACTTTTGCATTGTGAATAGATCATCACTTGAACATAAGGAATCATATGACAAAATCAATATATGTTGCTGTTATGAGAATAATCATGATGCCTTCATGTCCGTATTTTATTTTTATCGACGCCTCTACCTCTAAACATGAGGACATATTTATTGTTATCGGCTTTTCGCTTGAGGACAAGCGAGGTCTAAGCTTGGGGGAGTTGATACGTCCATTTTGCATCATGCTTTTATATCGATATTTATCGCATTATGGACTATTATTTCACTTTATGTCACAATACTTATGGCTATTCTCTCTTATTTTACAAGGTTTACATAAGGAGGGAGAATGCCGGCAGTAGGAATTCTGGGCTGGAAAAGGAGCAAATATTAGATACCTATTCTGCGCAACTCCAAAAGTCCTGAAACTCCACGGAACATCTTAAAATAAATAAAGAAAAATCCTCGCCAAAGATGAAGGCCAGGGGGCCCACACCCTTCTCACCAGGGTGGGGGGCGCCCCCCTAGGGCGCGCCTCCCTACCTCGTGGGCGCCCTGGTGGCTCTCCGACGCCCATCTTCTCCTATATGAAGTCTTTCGATGAGAAAAAAATAAGAAAGAACTTTTCGGGACGAGACTCCGCCGCCACGAGGCGGAACCTTGGCTGATCCAATCTAGAGCTCCGGCAGGGCTGTTCTGCCGGGGAAACTTCCCTTCGGGAGGGGGAAATCATCACCATCGTCATCACCAACGCTCCTCTCATCGGGAGAGGGCAATCTCCATCAACATCTTCACCAACACCATCTCATCTCCAAACCCTAGTTCATCTCTTGTATCCAATTCTTGTCTCAAAGTCCGGGATTGGTGCTAGTAGGTTGCTAGTAGTGTTGATTACTCCTTGTAGTTGATGCTAGTTGGTTTAATTGGTGGAAGATCATATGTTCAGATCCTATATGCATATTATTACCCCTCTGATTATGAACATGAATATGCTTTGTGAGTAATTACGTTCGTTCCTGAGGACAAGGGAGAAGTCTTGCTATGAGTAGTCATGTGAATTTGGTATTCGTTTGATATTTTGATAAGATGTATGTTGTCTAGCCTCTAGTGGTGTTATGTGAACGTCGACTACATAACACTTCACCATTATTTGGGCCTAGAGGAAGGCATTGGGAAGTAATAAGTAGATGATGGGTTGCTAGAGTGACAGAAGCTTAAACCCTAGTTTATGCGTTGCTTCATAAGCGGCTGATTTGGATCCATATGTTTCATGCTATGGTTAGGTTTACCTTAACACTTTTGTTGTAGTTGCGGATGCTTGCAATAGAGATTAATCATAAGGGGGATGCTTGTTCAAGTAAGAAAAGCACCCAAGCACCGGTCCACCCACATATCAAATTATCAAAGTATCGAACGCGAATCATATGAACGTGATGAAAACTAGCTTAACGATATTCCCATGTGTCCTCGGGAGCGCTTTTCCTATTATAAGAGTTTGTTACGGCTTGTCCTTTGCTACAAAAGGATTGGGCCACCTTTCTGCACTTTATTTAATTTTGTTACCCATTTCTCGTTACAATCTATTTTATCACAAAACTATCTGTTACCACTTATTTCAGTACTTGCAGAGAATACCTTGCTGAAAACCGCTTATCATTTCCTTCTGCTCCTCGTTGGGTTCGACACTCTTACTTATTGAAAGGACTACGATAGATCCCCTATACTTGTGGGTCATCATACATCATGTCATCTTTCTTAAGGCGTTACTCTGTTCTTATGAACTTAATACTCTACATGCATGCTGGATAGCGGTCGATGTGTGGAGTAATAGTAGTAGATGCAGGCAGGAGTCGGTCTACTTGTCACGGACGTGATGCCTATATACATGATCATACTAATACGTCAATTTTGCATCATGCTTTTATATCGATATTTATTGCATTATGGGCTGTTATTACACATTATGTCACAATACTTATGCCTATTCTCTCTTATTTTACAAGGTTTACATAAAAAGGGAGAATGCCGGCAGCTGGGATTCTGGGATGGAAAAGGAGCAAATATTAGAGACATATTCTGCACAGCTCCAAAAGTCCTGAAACTTCACGGAAGTTATTTCCAGAATATATAAAAATACTGAGTGCAAGAAGTACCAGAGGGGGCCACCCACCAGTCACGAGGGTGGGGGGCGCCCTACCCCCTGGGAGCGCCCCCTACCTCGTGGGCCCCCTGGTGGCCCTTTGATGCCCATCTTCTGCTATATGGAGTCTTTTGTCGAGGAAAAAATCATAACCAAGCTTTCGGAACGAGACTCCGCCGCCACGAGGCAGAACCTTGGCGGAACCAATCTAGGGCTCCGGCGGAGCTGTTCTGCCGGGGAAACTTTCCTCCGGGAGGGGGAAATCATCACCATCGTCATCACCAATGATCCTCTCATCGGGAGGGGTCAATCTCCATCAACATCTTCTCCAGCACAATCTCATCTCAAACCCTAGTTCATCTCTTGTATCCAATCTTTGTATCCAAACCTAAAATTGGTACCGGTGGGTTGCTAGTAGTGTTGATTACTCCTTGTAGTTGATGCTAGTTGGTTTACTTGGTGGAAGATCATATGTTCAGATCCATTATGCATATTAATAGCCCTTTGCTTATGAACATGAATATGCTTTGTGAGTAGTTACATTTGTTCCTGAGGACATGGGAGAAGTCTTGCTATTAGTAGTCATGTGAATTTGGTATTCGTTCGATATTTTGATGAGATGTATGTTGTCATCCCTCTAGGGGTGTCATCTGAACGTCAACTACACACTTCACCATTGTTTGGGCCTACAAGGAGGCATTGGGAAGTAATAAGTAGATGATGGGTTGCTGATAACCCACAAGTATAGGGGATCGCAACAGTTTTCGAGGATAGAGTATTCAACCCAAATTTATTGATTCGACACAAGGGGAGCCAAAGAATATTCTCAAGTATTAGCAGCTGAGTTGTCAATTCAACAACACCTGGAAACTTAATATCTGCAGCAAATTATTTAGTAGCAAAGTAATATGATATTAGCGGTAACGGTAGCCAAAGATAATGATAACAAAAGTAATGTTTTAGTATTTTGTAGTGATTATAACAATAGCAACGGAAAAGTAAATGAGCGAAGAACAATATATGGAAAGCTCGTAGGCAATGGATCGGTGATAGAGAATTATGCCGGATGTGGTTCATCATGTAACAGTCATAACATAGGGTGACACGAAACTAGCTCCAATTCATCAATGTAATGTAGGCATGTATTCTGAATAGTCATACATGCTTATGGAAAAGAACTTGCATGACATCTTTTGTCCTACCCTCCCGTGGCAGCGGGGTCCTAGCGGAAACTAAGGGATATTAAGGCCTCCTTTTAATAGAGTACCGGACCAAAGCATTAACACATAGTGAATACATGAACTCCTCAAACTACGGTCATCATCGGGAGTGGTCCCAATTATTGTCACTTTGGGGTTGCCGGATCATAACACATAGTAGGTGACTATAGACTTGCAAGATAGTATCAAGAACTCACATATATTCATGAAAACATAATAGGTTCAGATCTGAAATCATGGCACTCGGGCCCTAGTGACAAGCATTAAGCATAGCAAAGTCATAGCAACATCAATCTCAAAACATAGAGGATACTAGGGATCAAACCCTAACAAAACTAACTCGATTACATGATAAATCTCATCCAACCCATCACCGTCCAGCAAGCCTACGATGGAATTACTCACGCACGGCGGTGAGCATCATGAAATTGGTGATGGAGGATCATTGATGATGACGACGGCGATGGATTCCCCTCTCCAGAGCCTCGAACAGACTCCAAATCAGCCCTCCCGAGAGGTTTTAGGGCTTGGCAGCGGCTCCGTATCGTAAAACTCGATGAATCCTTCTCTCCGATTTTTCTCTCCCCGAAAATGAATATATATAGAGTTGAAGTTGAGGTCGGAGGAGCTCCAGGGGGCCCATGAGGTTGGGGCGCGCCCAAGGGGCAGGCGCGCCCCCACCCTCGTGGCTAGGGTGTGGGCCCCCTGGTCTTGATCATTTGCAAGTATTTTTTATTATTTCCAAAAATAATCTCCGTGAAGTTTCAGTTCATTCCGAGAACATTTGTTTCTGCAAATAAATAACACCATGGCAATTTTGCTGAAAATAGCGTCAGTCCGGGTAAGTTGCATTCAAATCATGCAAGTTAGAGTCCAAAACAATGGAAAAAGTGTTTGGAAAAGTAGATACGACGAGACGTATCAACTCCCCCAAGCTTAAACCTTTGCTTGTCCTCAAGCAATTCAGTTGATAAACTGAAAGTGATAAAGAAAAACTTTTACAAACTCTGTTTGCTCTTGTTGTTGTAAATATGTAAAGCCAGCATTCAAGTTCATCATATAATCATCATTATTGCATTTCACTTGCATGACCGAACGATGTGGATAATAATAATAGTGCACGTGCATTGGACTAAGCTGGAATCTGCAAGCATTCAATAAGCAGGAGAAGACAAGGCAATATGGGCTCTTTTATCAGATCAACAATAATGAATATAAGATTCACTTCAACAATTTAATCATGGTCTTCTCCTATCGACCCCTGAGGGAGTCCTGGATTAGGGGGTCTCCGGACAGCCAGACTATATCCTTTGGCTGGACTATTGGACTATGAAGATACAAGATTGAAGACTTCGTCTCGTGTCCGGATGGGACTCTACTTGGCGTGGAAGGCAAGCTAGGCAGTACGGATATGGATATCTCCTCCTTTGTAACCGACCTTGTGTAACCCTAGCCCTTTCCGGTGTCTATATAAACCGGAGGGTTTTAGTCCGTAGGACAACATACAGTCATACCATAGGCTAGCTTCTAGGGTTTAGCCTCTCCGATCTCGTGGTAGATCAACTCTTGTAATACTCATATCATCAAGAATAAATCAAGCAGGACGTAGGGTTTTACCTCCATCAAGAGGGCCCGAACCTGGGTAAAACATCGTGTTCCCTGCCTCCTGTTACCATCCGCCTTAGATGCACAGTTCGGGACCCCCTACCCGAGATCCGCCGGTTTTGACACCGACATTGGTGCTTTCATTGAGAGTTCCTCTGTGTTGTCGCCGTTAGGCTTGATGGCTCCTACGATCATCGATAGCGACGCAGTCCAGGGTGAGACTTTTCTCCTTGGACAGATCTTTGTGTTTGGCGGCTTCGCACTACGGGCCAACTCGCTTGGCCATCTGGAGCAGATCGAAAGTTACACCCCTGGCCACCAGGTCAGGTTTGGAAGCTTAAACTACACAGCCAACATCCGCGGAGACTTGATCTTCGACGGATTCGAGCCCCTGCCTTGTGCGCCGCGCGGTCACGATGAGTATGATTTAGCTCTATCATCGGACCGTATTCAGGAGATCGCACCGGCAGCCGCTCCGAGCCTCAATTCGGAGCCAGTTGCGCCATCCATGGACAGGTGGATGGACCCCGTCACGGAGGTCGTACCCTCAGTGGCGATCGAGCCGAATATCGACCTTACCCTTCACGAGAGTCGTGTTGGCAAACTGTCGGATCCTTCTCTGGCCACGGACTCCGAACCGCCTGCGCCCGTGCCTGTCGAATCCAACTGGGCGCCGATCATTGAGTTCACCTCCGTGGATATCTTTCAGCACTCGCCTTTTGGTGACATACTGAACTCATTAAGGTCTCTCTCCTTGTCAGGAGAGTCCTGGCCAAACTATGTTCGGCAGGATTGGGATGCGGATGACGAAGAAATTCGCCGCCCACCCACCACTCACTTAGTAGCCACTGTCGATGACTTAACCGACATGCTCGACTTCGACTCCGAAGACATCGACGGTATGGATGACGATACGGGAGTCGAAGAAGAATCACTACCCATAGGGAACTGGACAGCCACCTCGTCATACGATATATACATGGTGGACACACCCAAAGAAGGCAATGGCAACGAGACAATGGAGGATGACCCCTCCAAGAAGCAACCCAAGCGCCGGCGTCAGCGGTGCCGCTCTTAGTCCCGCCAAGGCAAAAGTGGTGATACCGGCACCAGAGATAATAGCACTCCGGACAGTGCCGAACACAACAACAATCCCCTATAACAAGATTTAGAGCAGGAGGATGGAGGAGCTAGCTCTCCTGAGAAAGCGGTAGATGGAGAGCCGGAGGATGACAATTACATGCCTCCCTGCGAAGACGAGGCAAGCCTCGGAGATGACGAATTCGCCGTGCAAGCAGCAGCAGCAGCTTCAAGCTGATCAAGATCTGCTAGCTGACAGATGGACTGAAGTCCTGGCTGCCGAGGAGTATAAACTCGAACGCCCCTCCAAGAGTTACCCAAAGTGCAGGTTGCTACCCCGACTGGAGGAGGAAGCACCGAAACCTACATCCCCGGTGTATGACGCGGCTGATCAGCCACTTCGTGGCCGCGATAGAGAGATATTCCAGCCAAAAGCTCAGCCCGCACTCCGACGTCATTCAAATAAAAAGGCAGGGGGAAATACGCCAGACCTGCGAGATGTATTGGAGGAGAAAGCAAAGCATGCAAGATCGATCTACGGATCAAGAGGGCGGGCCACTATGCGAGACGATAATCGTCACGCCGGATATAGCAAAAGCAAGTCCGGCCGGGCCGAACACAGCGGACAAGACTCATTCGAGTTGCGGCGCGATATAGCCCATTACAGAGGCGCCGCACACCCCTTATGCTTCACGCAACGAAGTAATGGATCATCAAATCCCAGAGGGTTTCAAACCCGTAAATATAGAATCATACGACGGCACAATAGATCCTGTGGTGTGGATCGAGGATTTCCTCCTGCACATTCACATGGCCCGCGGTGATGACCTACACGCCATCAAATACCTCCCACTCAAACTCAAACTACCAGCTCGGCATTGGCTCAACAGCTTGCCAGCAGAGTCCATTGGCTGTTGGAAAGATCTGGAAGCCGCATTCCTTGACAACTTTCAGGGCACTTATGTACGACCACCAGACGCCGATGACTTGAGACACATAATTCAGCAGCCAAAGGAATCGACCAGGCAATTCTGGACACGGTTCCTAACAAAGAAAAATCAAATCATCGACTATCCGGATGCAGAGGCCCTAGCAGCTTTCAAGCACAACATCCGCGATGAGTGGCTAGCCCGGCACCTTGGTCAGGAAAAGTCAAAATCTATGGCATCCCTCACGACACTCATGACCCACTTTTGCGCGGGAGAAGACAGCTAGCTAGCTCGTAGTAATAACATATCAACGAACCATGGTACTTCGGATACCAAGGACGGCAATGGCAGGTCACATCGCAACAAGCATAAGCGCCACAGTAACAGCGACAATACCGAGGATACGACAGTCAATGCCGGATTCAAAGGCTCTAAACCCGATAAGCGGAAAAATCCATTCAAAAGAAACACTCTGGGCCCGTCCAGTTTGGACCGTATACTAGATCGCTCGTGTCAAATACATGGCACCCCCGACAAGCCAGCCAACCACACCAACAGGGACTATTGGGTGTTCAAGCAGGCCGGCAAGTTAAATGCCGAAAACCAAGATAAGGGGTCACATAGCGATGACGAGGAGGAGCCCTGGTAGCCGAACACCGGTGGACAGAAGAGGTTCCCCCCACAAGTGCGGACGGTGAGCATGATATACGCAACCCACATCCCCAAGAGGGAGCAGAAGCGTGCTCTTAGGGACGTATATGCGTTGGAGCCAGTCACCCCCAAGTTCAACCCATGGTCCTCCTGTCCGATCACCTTCGATCGCAGGGACCACCCCACTTGCATCGGTCATGGCGGATTCTCCGCACTGGTCCTAGACCCAATCATTGACGGATTTCACCTCACTCGAGTCCTAATGGACGGCGGCGGCAGCCTGAACCTACTTTATCAGGACACAGTGCACAAAATGGGTATAGACCCCTCAAGGATCAAACCCACTAAAACGACCTTTAAAGGCATCATACCAGGTGTAGAGGCCCATTGCACAGGCTCAGTCACACTGGAAGTGGTCTTTGGATCTCCGGATAACTTCCGAAGCGAAGAGTTAATCTTCGACATAGTCCCGTTCCGCAGTGGCTACCATGCACTGCTCGGGCGAACCGCATTCGCAAGATTCAATGCGGTACCGCATTATGCATATCTCAAGCTCAAGATGCCAGGGCCTCGGGGGGACATCACGGTCAATGGAAACACAGAGCGCTCCCTCCGCACGGAGGAGCACACTGGGGCCCTCGCATCAGAAGCGCAAAGAAGCCTCTTAAGGCAATCCTCTAGTTCGGCGATTAAGGACCCAGACAACTTCAAGCGCGCCTAGAGTAATCGGCAACCGGACCGCCTGGCACGTCCCGAGCTCGCATAGCAATGCGGCCCCCACCCTGGCCCCATCCAAACGGCGAAATCCGTGCCACGCATACATAATTACGCATTAAAAATACCATGGGCACAGGTGGGGAGGGGGCCACGACGGCGGCACGCCCCAAGTCGCGGCTTAAACCGCACTAGGGGCTTCCCGCTTTGTTATTTTTCTCTTTCAGGACTTTAATCTCCGGAAACCCTGCCCGGCACCGTGATTGCCGAACACATGATGCAGCAACCAAGGAGGCAGAAAGCTACCTCACACCACGGAATTCCCAGGTGGATTACGATAATGAGTGAAATATTTGTTTTAATACTATTCCTCAGCTTGCCCTTGGGAGGGACATGTCAAACAGTCCTACTTTTCGCTTATCGCACTACTTATATCATTCTGCTTTAACGCACCTTTTTGAATAAAAAATGCATAGCATTAAGACTATTGTTGCATTCTTCTATATATATATATATGTTCATTCATGACATCCAGCACCCGTACACTCTGGTACGGCCAATACGCTAGGGGCTTAGGCATACCTCATAATACGGCGTAAGAAGTCCGAACACTTTCGACAGTGCGGCACCCCGAACTTATAGCATTATATGCATTAGCTTTTGGAAGGAGGCCGCCTGCCCGAGTCCGGAACCACTGGGGGTTCCGGCGCGGTGTTCGGCTGAGGGCCGAACTCGGAGCCCTTGGGAGCCTTGCTCCCTCGGCTCCCGGAGTCCGGAAGGTCTCCTTGAGGCGCCTCCGGGACTGTCTCCCCTCGGCCCGGTGCCTCTTGAGACAATACCTCGGCGTTGTCCGTAGGGCAAGGGGAGGTGGTGGTCGGAAGTGGATCACTATCCATATCCGACGAGCCCAGGGAGCCGTCCGACGATACATCGGTACGGGCTCGCGGCGGTCTGCATAGTCATAATTCGGCGTTAGGAGAGGCAGTGCGATAAAGGTATGCTATGAGTTATTCTGGCATCCAAATACTTACGACTTCGCCAGGGGCTTGGACCTGAGCAGCCACTCGTCTTCGCCTTCGGCGGTGGTGGTGGGATAGTCCGGAAGGAGAGTCCTTCCCTTCTTGGACCCTTCGGCCCCCCCGGTTGGGGCGGCCTTCCTTTTCTTGTCTCCCCCAACTGAAGGGGGAGCATCTTCTTCTTCCTCCTCCTCGTCTTTAGGGGAGGAGTGTGTCGCAGAGTTATCGGACGATGAGTCCGATAAAACCTGGCGTCGGGAACTCTTTCGGGTTCCCTTGGCCTTCTTGGTCTTCTCCGGCACCTTATAAGGGGCCAGAGTTAGCATCTCCGTAAGGAGAGCGTCCGCAGTGTCCTCGGGCAGAGGGGCTGGACAGTTAATCTGCCCCGACGTCTCCACCCAGTCCTGTCAAAGGCATGGAGATCAGACCCCGCACATGATTAAGCTAGGGGAAATAAAATATCCTACCGGATGTATGGAACTCACCGAATGCGCTCGGCGCTTCGCGCTTAGCCCGCGGTCCTCGGTGAGGGAGGGAGGGACCTCGGCGCCCTTGAACAGCACCTTCCAGACGTCCTTGTGCATCGTGTCGAAGAGCTCGCTCAGAGTCTGGTGCTGGGCCGGGTCAAACTCCCACAAGTTGAAATCCCGTTGTTGACACGGGAGGATCCGGCGGATGAGCATGACCTGGACTATGTTGACAAGCTTGAGCTTCTTGCCTGGCATATTCCGGATACATTTCTGGAGTCCGTCCAGCTCCACCAAAGGACCCCAGGACAGGCCCTTCTCTTTCCAGGAAGTGAGCCGCGTGGGGATTCCAGATCGAAACTTGGGGGCGGCCACCCATTTGGCGTCGCGCGGCTCGGTGATGTAGAACCATGCGGATTGCCACCCCTTTATGGTCTCCACGAAGGAGCCTTCAAGCCATATAACATTGGGCATTTTGCCCACCATGGCTCCGCCGCATTCTGCTTGTTGGCCGCCCACCACCTACGGCTTGATATTAAAGGTCTTTAGCCACAGGCCAAAGTGGGGCCGGATGCGGAGGAAAGCCTCACACACGACGATGAACGCCGAAATGTTGAGGACGAAGTTCGGGGCCAGGTCATGGAAGTCCAGCCCGTAGTAGAACATGAGACCACGGATGAATGGATGGAGGGGAAACCCCAGTCCGCGGAGGAAGTGGTGGAGGAAGACTACCCTCTCATGAGGTTCAGGGGTAGGAACGATCTGCCCCGCAGCGGGCAGCCGGTGCGCGATGCTCGCAGCCAAGTATCCGGCCCCACGCAGCTTCTTGATGTGTCCCTCCGTAACGGAGGAAGCCATCCATTTTCCTCCCGCTCCGGACATGATTGGAGAAGGTTGAGGGGAAGGATGTAGGCTTGGGTGTTGGAGCTCGAGTGCGCAAGAGAGGATGGGCACGGAGGAAGAAGGCGTGGGTGGAAAAAGGTTGAACTTTGTCCCTTTATAAGGGAGGCCGAAATGCGCCCTCACTAGCCTGGTGAAACTCGCTTATCCCCCAAGCGCCGTAATTGATGGCGTGGTTGGGTTACCCGTGCCCGTATTGATGAGAATCCCGTAATAAGGGGGACACGATCTCTGCTTTGACAAGACGTGTCAAAAAACTGCCTCGCGTTATATGCGGGGCTAGTTAAAGGAAACAGTTTGAATAATCACCGGGCCATGGCATAATGTCATGTTGCCAAAACAAGTCAGCAGATTAGATTAGTGGAAATATTATTCTCTCTACGGTGGCATGTGGAACTTATTTTGCAGGGTCGGACACTATCCTTGTATTCAAATTCTTCCGTGGTGTATTCGGAGGAGGAACCCACCTTGCAATGCCGAAGACAATACTGCGCGCCGGACTCCTCGTCATTGAAGCCTGGTTCAGGGGCTACTGAGGGAGTCCTGGATTAGGGGGTCTCCGAACAGCCGGACTATATCCTTTGGCTGGACTGTTGGACTACGAAGATACAAGATTGAAGACTTCGTCTCGTGTCCGGATGGGACTCTACTTGGCGTGGAAGGCAAGCTAGGCAGTACGGATATGGATATCTCCTCCTTTGTAACCGACCTCGTGTAACCCTAGCCATTTCCGGTGTCTATATAAACCGGAGGGTTTTAGTCCGTAGGACAACATACAAACATACCATAGGCTAGCTTCTAGGGTTTAGCCTCTCCGATCTCGTGGTAGATCAACTCTTGTAATACTCATATCATCAAGAATAAATCAAGCAGGACGTAGGGTTTTACCTCCATCAAGAGGGCCCGAACCTGGGTAAAACATCATGTTCCCTGCCTCCTGTTACCATCCGCCTTAGACGCACAGTTCGGGACCCCCTACCCGAGATCCGCCGGTTTTGACACCGACAACCCCCAAAGAAAAGAAAAGAAATAAAACTATTTACACGGGAAAGCTCCCAACAAGCTAAAGAAGAACAGGAAATCTTTTTGGGTTTTATTTTTAATTACTAGTACAAGCATGGAAGTTAAAACTAGCTAAAAGCTACAACTAAATTTTTTGGGGGTTTTTCTTAAGGTTTATCAAACACACAAGAAGAAAGCATAAAAAGGAAATAAACTAGCATGGATATTACAATGAAAAAGTATGAGCACCGACATCTAGCAATGAGTGTGAACATAAATGTAATGTCGGTGAGAAATATGTACTCCCCCAAGCTTAGGCTTTTGGCCTAAGTTGGTCTATGGCCACGGTTGGCCTGGCGGATATCCATAGTAATAGTTGGGGTCGTACTACGAAGAAGAAGACTCTGATTGCCACTGGTTGGCAATCATCTCCGGATCCCACTGGTAATTAGACTGTCGTGGAGGATCAACTTGTGGTTCCGACTCTGGCTCTATGGCTGATGTAGGGTTTCAGTAGGCGTGAATAGCCTCCAACGGAACAAGGTACTTGCCTGCAGATAAATCAAACAAGGAAGGAGCAGGCAGGGTAATTGTCTCAGGATGATGTTTATCAAAGAACAATTTGTATTTGAGCTCATTTCCCCTATTCTTAACAATAAAATCATGTGCTACCATACTCTTATAATCTAAATAAACAGGAGGCAACAATTTTTCTTCCTTCTCATAATGCCTAATAGGTAGGTTAAAATATGCAGCTAGGCACGAGGCGAAGATGCCTCCAAAGACTGGGCCCTTAGTACGGTTAAGATTTAACCGCTTTGCTATAATAGCACCCATGCTGAATGTGTCATCACGAAATAAGGCGTGGCACAAAATAACAATATTAGGGGCACTCAGGTTTCCACAGTTTCCGCGCCCAATTAAGCATCTACTAGCAAATATAGCAAAGTAACGTAGAACAGGAAAGTGTATGATAGTAGTTCGTGCATCGGAAACCTTCCTCGTTTCCCTACAGTGATGGTATCAATAAACCCATCCACATCGCCGCGATGTGGTTCTTCTATGATGCTCTCGAAAGGGATCAAACAAATATGACAAAAATCACGAAGTGACATCTCCTTATGCTCATCATATAAATAAAACTCCACCGTAGGTGGTGAGCTCCTAGCATGGAAATGAAAGTTTTGCACAAAGATATTGGTGAGTAAGAGATACTGTTCACGCTGGTCGTGGAGGAAGGCGGTGAGGCCTGCATTCTCAGCCAATTCATAGAAATCATTATAAATCCCGGCTGCTCTCAAGAAATCATCACAAGGCAATTCACACGGCCGAACCTCCGTGATGTGAGGCAGATTATATTTGGGCTTCTTTGCTTCTTCAATTTTGCTTTTCCTTCGAGCTTCGGCTCGATGAGCCCCTCAAAAATCTCTTCATTACTTTCTGAAAAATTCTGAAATTTTTAGTAACTTCAAATAAAAGTGAACCAAACTCAACAAAATTGATAGCAACTACTCCTACAAGTGCCTAGAGCCTATATCATGCATCAAAACTACTTGGAACCACATAAATTTGACATGCAAGCTCAAGAACAGGGTCACCTAGGCAGCAAAAATATGCAATGAATAAAGCACTAGAACAAAAACTGATTGGACCATTGGAGGAGTCACATACCAAGGAACAATCCCCCAAAGCAGTTTTGTGAGAGGTGCTTTGAGCAAGGAGATCGAAAATCGCAGCAAAATGAGCTAGAACTCATGCTTGAGTTGGATAATGGTGTTTGTGGGAGGAAGAAGGAGTGTGTGGGTGCAGGAATAAGTGGAGGAGGGCCACCGTGGGCCCACGAGGCAGGGGGCACGCCCAGGGGGGGTAGGGCACGCCCTCCACCCTCGTGGCCAGGTGTAACGCCCCGTATGTAACTTGCCATATTTGTATTTCAACTCTTGCCATTTTTGGCACTAAGTTATGATATTCCCTCGTGGTTGGGTTTTGCCTTCGTTCTGCTTTTTGTCCATGTCTTGCATCTCCTATCATGCCATCATGTGCATCGCATTTGCATACGTGTTCATCTCATGCATCCGAGCATTTTCCCCATTGTCCGTTTTGCATTCCGGCACTCCTATGTCCTCCGGCGTCCCCTTTTACCTCTTTTCGTGTGCGGGTGTTAAACGTTCTCGGATTGGACCGAGACTTGCCAAGCGGCCTTGGTATACTACCGGTAGACCGCCTGTCAAGTTTCGTGCCATTTGAACTTCGTTTGATACTCCAACGGTTAACCGAGGAACCGTAAAGGCCACGTGTGTGTTGCAGCCCAACACCCCTCCAAAGTGGCCCAAAACCCACCAAAACCCCCTCCATCCTCTCGGTCGTTTGATCACAATCCGTGACCGAAAACCGCACCTCATTTGGACTCTCCTAACTCCCAGAATCTATAAATAGGTGCTCCCCTCCGAAAATCCCGGATGAAACCATAGCATTTTTTCCCCTCGCCGCCGCCGGACGAAATCTCCACCGATGGACACGTCCGCCCCGCTTCCCCCGACCAACCGCGCGCCACCACGTGGCGAGCCGCGCCCCACATCACCTCTGGCCCACCCGAGCCCGGGTCGCCCCCCCCCCCCCCCCCCCCCCCCCCCCCCCCCCCCCCCCCCCCCCCCCCGGGCCCCCCCCCCCCCCCCCCGAGCCCGCGCGCGCACCGCCGCCCCGCGCATGGCCGTCTCCTCGCGCCGCCAGGGGCTTCGCCGCGCCACCGCCCTCCGCCCTCGCCGGCGATTCGTCGCCGATCACTGACGCCGGTTGCCGCCCTGCTCCTCCGGCCGCCCGCGGCCACCGGAGCCGGCTGCGCCCGCCGGCGCAGCTCCGCCGACGTCCGCGCCGCTGCCTCGGCGCCCTCGTCGGCCACCGCCTCCTCCTCGTCGCCGGCGAACGGTTTCCCCAACTCCGGCGCCAACCCCGACAAACCTCGGGAACCGTGCCCAAGTCACAAGATCTAGATACGAAATTTAGGGTTGACCCCGTTTTCCCCCCAAGTCCCTAATATTTTTTCTGGCATGTTCATCGCATCATAACTTGGCATCCGTAGCTTCGTTTTGCGCGTGTGATATAGAAAATTGTTCGTCTGGATGTGCTCTTCATTTCATTCCATTGCACCATGTTTGTTTGAGTCCATCTTGATGCCCTAAATGCTGTTGCAAGAGTGCTATAAAATGTTAGTTTCTGTTTTCTTAACAGATTATGGACATTTGTCATTTTTGCCATGTTTAATGTGTGCCTCCTATGAACTTGAGCCCTACATGTGTTTTGGGCTATGCCATGCCATCTTTACAGGGGTGTATGCCATGTATTTTGTGGTCAATGTGGTGACTAGCACAAGCATGCAAAGTAGCTCTCGTGATGTTGCTGATTTCAGGGACTTAGAATTCTTCTAAGTCATTTCCCTGATGTTATTTTTATGCCATGTATTCTTATTGCTACAGAGTGATGCATGCCTCTTTTGAGCATGTTCAGTAAGGATGATTTGGAGATATTTTTATGTTCTATCCATCCATGTCTTTGTTTGCAATTATGGAGTACCCTAGCATGACTCAATCTTGCTCTACTTTTGCTATAAAATGTTCCTGGCAAATTGTTTACGTGTTAATCAATTTTGCCGAGGTTGTTGTAGTTGATCCATGCGTGCTATTAGGTTGTTCTTGCCATGGTTAGCTACTTTAACATGTCTTCTTGCTGGGTGTATGCTTAGTTTGTCATGCAATGCCTTGTGGTGACTGCATCGAGCTCGCAAACATGCCTACGTAACTCTGTTTTTGACATGCCCAGTTTTCTGCTAAGTCTGAATCTGTTAACGAAACTTGCTATGTTTACATGGGTGCCATTATATCTTTTGATCTTTTTGGCTTATGGTCAATAAAGGACTTTTGTTATATGCTTTGAGTAGTTTCATGCCATGCCTTGCTTTGCCATGATATGTTCCTGTAGCATGTTGTTATCTTGCTCTAAACATTGCTTCCTGATGTTAAATCCTGACATGTTGCTATTTTCACTAAGTTTGTGAACCTGATATCTTTTGCACTTTTGTCATGCTTGTTTGAACCTGCTATTGTGTGAATTAGTCGTAGCTCAGTGTTCATCTTTTGTCAAGCATCTTGAGTGGATCACTGTCATGTGCTTTGTTGCTATGTTAGAGTGCAGTAGCTTATTTTCTTGATGCGTTTTAGATGGCATCGTGCTGTTAATCGCAGTTTAGTGCCATTATTGTTTTGCTTGCCATTTGCAAACCGTGCATCCGATTCCGGTGATCTTTATATCGATTTCGACCGAAATCAACTCATCTTTCTAGCAGCACTATTGTTTTTCCAAGTTGAGGCCTGGTTCAATCTTTCCCTTCCGAAACACGCATATGCATTGCATATCACATCCCGCATATCATGTCATGTTTTGCATCATGTTGCTTGCGCATTGCACCGTGGTTGATCGTGGTTCCCTTTGCTTTTGTTCTTGCCTTGGGTAGAGCCGGGAGACGAGTACGTGATCGAGGAACCCGTTGAGAACGTTTATGAGGATCAAGCTTACGTCAACTCGGAGAACTTTGCAGGCAAGATGACCATACCCTCGAAATCACTTCTATCTTTGCTTGCTAGTTGCTCGCTCTATTGCTATGCCTATGCCGCAATACCTACCACATTCTTTATCATGCCTCCCATATTGCCATGTAAACCCTCTAACCCACCTTGTCCTAGCAAACCGTTGTTTGGCTATGTTACCGCTTTGCTCAGCCCCTCTTATAGCGTTGCTAGTTGCAGGTGAAGATTGGAGTTTGTTCCTTGTTGGAACATGTTTATAGTTGGGATATCATTATTATAACTTGTTTACTTTAATGCATCTATATACTTGATAAAGGGTGGAAGGCTCGGCCTTATGCCTGGTGTTTTGTTCCACTCTTGCCGCCCTAGTTTCCGTCATACCGGTGTTATGTTCCTTGATCTTGCGTTCCTTACACGGTTGGGTTATAATGGGAACCCCTTGACAGTTCGCCTTGAATAAAACTCCTCCAGCAAGGCCCAACCTTGGTTTTACCATTTGCCACCTAGCCTTTTTCCCTTGGGTTCCGCGGACTCAAGGGTCATCTTTATTTTAACCCCCCCCCCCCCCGGGCTAGTGCTCCTTTGAGTGTTGGTCCGAAACGGGAAGCCTGTGGGGCCACCTCGGGGCAACTCGAGGGTTGGTTTTAATCGTAGCTTGACCTATCTGGTGTGCCCTGAGAATGAGGTACGTGCGACTCCTATCGGGATTTGTCGGCACATCGGGCGGCCTTGCTGGTCTTGTTTTACCATTGTCGAGAGGTCTTGTAATCGGGATTCCGAGTCTGATTGGGCCGTCCTGGGAGAAGGAATATCCTTCGTTGACCGTGAGAGCTTGTGATGGGCTAAGTTGGGACACCCCTGCAGGGATTTGAACTTTCGAAAGCCGTGCCCGCGGTTATGGGCAGATGGGAATTTGTTAATGTCCGGTTGTAGAGAACTTGAAACTTAACTTAATTAAAATGGATCAACAGCGTGTGTAGCCGTGATGGTCTCTTTTCGGCGGAGTCCGGGAAGAGAACACGGTCTCGTGTTATGCTTGAACATAAGTACTCTAGGATCACTTCTTGATCATAGATTCTCGAACGTGTTTTGCCTTCTCTTCTCGCTCTCATTTGCGTAAGGTAGCCACCATATATGCTAGTGCTTGCTGCAGCTCCACCTCATACCTTTTACCTACCCATAAGCTTAAATAGTCTTGATCGCGAGGGTGTGAGATTGCTGAGTCCCCGTGACTCACAGATTACTTCCAAAACCAGATGCAGGTGCCGATGATACCATTCCAGGAGATGTGATTGAACTCAAGTGGGAGTTCGACGAGGACTTAGGACGGTACTATGTTTCCTTTCCAGATGATCAGTAGTGGAGCCCAGTTGGGGCGATCGGGGATCTTATGCATTTGGGGTTGTCTTTATTTTGGTTCCGTAGTCGGACCTTGATTGTATCTGGATGATTGTAATGCTATATTTATGTATTGTGTGAAGTGGCGATTGTAAGCCAACTCTGTAACTCTTTCTTATTCAGTACATGGGATGTGTAAAGATTACCCCTCTTGCGACATTGCCTACAATGCGGTTATGCCTCTAAGTCGTGCTCCGACACGTGGGAGATATAGCCGCATCGTGGGTGTTACACCAGGTGGATGCCCCCCTGCTGTGTTCTCAATGCCAAATATTCTCAAATATTCCAGAAAAAATCATATTTAAATTTCAGGGCATTTGGAGAACTTCTATTTTCAGGGTATTTTTATATTGCACGGATAATTCAGATAACAGACAGAAAATACTATTTTTACTTTAATTAATATAAATAACAGAAAGTAAAAGGAGGGTACAGGGGGTTGTGCTTTCTAACTTCATCCATCTCATGATCATCAAAAGGAATCCATTAACAAGGTTGATCAGGTCTTGTTAACAAACTCATTCCGAATAACATGGAACCGGAGAAATTTCGAATAACACTAAGTTACCCCAACGGGGATATGCATATCCCAAATAATTAGAATATCATATTTCTTCTTGACAGTTGGTAGAGGAAATTCAAAACCTCCAAAAATAATCGATGGAATTTTTCCAATAGAATTGATACTATGAACTTGAGGTTGTTTCCTCGGAAAGTGTACCGTATGCTCATTACCATTAACATGAAAAGTGACATTGCCTTTGTTGCAATCAATAACAGCCCTTGCAGTATTCAAAAAGGGTCTTCCAAGAATAATAGGCATACTATCGTCCTTGGGAATATCAAGAATAACAAAGTCCGTTAAAATAGTAACGTTTGCAACCACAACAGGCACA
The DNA here is from genome assembly GCF_003073215.2 of Triticum urartu. NCBI lineage: Eukaryota > Viridiplantae > Streptophyta > Magnoliopsida > Poales > Poaceae > Triticum > Triticum urartu. Next base: position 454,223,659 of record NC_053027.1, read on the forward strand.
TCCTCACAAATACCGACAGGTATAGCAGTTGATTTATCAGCCATTTACAAAGATATTTCAGTAGGTGTCAACTTATTCAAATCAAGTCTACGATATAAAGAGAGAGGCATAACACTAACACCGGCTCCAAGATCACATAAAGCAGTTTTAACATAGTTTCTTTTAATGGAGCATGGTATAATGGGTACTCCTGGATCTCCAAGTTTCTTTGGTATTCCACCCTTAAAAGTATAATTAGCAAGCATGGTGGAAATTTTAGCTTCCGGTATCTTTATTTTATTAGTAACAATATCTTTCATGTACTAAGCATAGGGATTCATTTTAAGCATATCAGTCAAACGCATACGCAAAAAGATAGGTCTAATCATTTCAGCAAAGCGCTCAAAATCCTCATCATCCTTTTTCTTGGATGGTTTGGGAGGAAAAGACATGGGTTTTTGAACCCATGGTTCTCTTTCTTTACCATGTTTCCTAGCAATAAAGTCTTTCTTATCATAACGTTGATTCTTTCATTGTGGGTTATCGAGATCAACAGTAGGTTCAATTTCTATATCATTGTCATTGCTAGGTTGGGCATCAACATGAACATTATCATTAAAATTATCACTAGTTTCAGGTTCATTACCAGATTGTGTTTCAGCATCAGAAATAGAAATGTAATTTGGATTCTCAGGTGTTTCAGTAATAGGTTCACTAGAAGCATGCAAAGTCCTATCATTCTTATTTTTCTTCCTTTTAGAAGGACTAGGTGCATCTATATTATTTCTCTGGGAATCTTGCTCAATTCTCTTAGGGTGGCCTTCAGGATACAAAGGTTCCTGAGTCATTTTACCACCTCTAGTCATAACTCTAACAACATTATCATTTTTCTTACTATTCAATTCATTGAGCAAATCATTTTGAGCTTTAAGTACATGTTCTACTTGAGTGGTAACCATAGAAGCATGTTTACTAATAAGCTTAAGTTCACCTTTGACATTAGCCATATAATCACCCAAGTGTTCAAGCATATCAGCACTGCGTTTTAATTCTCTACCAAAATAAGCATTGAAGTCTTCTTGCTTAATCATAAATTTATCAAACTCATCTAAGAATGAGCTAGCAAACTTAGTAAATGGGATTTCAGCTTTATCATATTTGTAGAGAGAATTTACCTTTACTACTTGTGTCGGGTTATCAAGACAATGTGTTTCTTCAATAGGTGATGGATTAAAACCATATATTTCTTCAACAGGCGGTAAATTAAGACCATGTATTTCTTCAATAGGAGGTAAATTCTTAACATCTTCAGTTTTAATACCCTTTTCTTTCATGGATTTCTTTGCCTCTTGCATATCTTCAGGACTGAAAAATAGAACACCTCTTTTCTTTGGAGTTGGTTTAGGAATAGGCTCAGGAGTTGGCTCGGGAAGTGTCCAATTATTTTCATTTGTCAACATATTATTCAATAGAATTTCAGCTTCATCCGGTGTTCTTTCCCTGAAAACAGAACCAGCACAACTATCCAAGTAATCTCTGGAAGCATCAGTTAGTCCATTATAAAAATATCAAGTATTTCATTTTTCTTAAGAGGGTGATCAGGCAAAGCATTAAGTAATTGGAGAAGCCTCCCCCAAGCTTGTGGGAGACTCTCTTCTTCAATTTGCACAAAATTATATATATCCCTTAAGGCAGCTTGTTTCTTATGAGCAGGGAAATATTTAGCAGAGAAGTAATAAATCATATCCTGGCGACTACGCACACAACCAGGATCAAGAGAATTAAACCATATCTTAGCATCACCCTTTAATGAGAACGGAAATATTTTAAGGATATAAAATGTAACACCCTCGATGCGACTATAGCTCCCACGTGTCGAGGCACGACTTAGAGACATAATCGCATTGAAGGCATATGTCGCAAGTTAGGCAATCATCACAACATCCCATGTAATATATATAAGATAAAAGGGGAGATAACATAGTTGGCTTACACTCGCCACGTCAATCAAGTACATAAATAACATTACATCATCCAAACACTCATGGCCCGACTACGGCGCCAAAATAAAAGATAACCCAACATGCGACACGGTCCCGATCACCCCAACTGGGCACCACTACTGATCATCAGGGAAAGAAACATAGTATCGTTGAGAGTCCTCGTCGAACTCCCACTTGAGCTCAAGCGCGTCACCTGGAGCGGAATCATCAGGCCCTGCATCTGGTGTAATAGTAATTTGTGAGCCACAGGGACTCAGCAATCTCGCACCCTCGCGATCAAGACTATTTAAGCTTATAGGTAAGGCAAGGTAAATATGTGGAGCTGCAGCAAGCGACTAGCATATATGGTGGCTAAACTGTTCGCAAAAGAGAGCGAGAAGAGGAGGCAAAGCGCGAGCGAGAAACTAGAGAGCAACCTGCGCAAACATTACTCCAACACCGTGTCCACTTCCCGGACTCCGCCGAGAAGAGGCCATCACGGTAACTCACACTGTTGATTCGTTTTAATTAAGTTAAGGTTCAAGTTATCTACAACCGGACATTAACAAATTCCCATCTGCCCATAACTGCGGGCATGGCTTTCGAAAGTTCAAATCCCTGCAGAGGAGTCCCAACTTAGCCCATGACAAGCTCTCACGGTCAACGAAGGAATAGACCTCCTCCCGAGACGTTCCGATCAGACTCGGTATCTCGGTTCTTCAAGACACTTCGACAGGTTAAAACAAGACCAGGAACACCGCCCGAATGTGCCGACAAATCCCGATAGGAGCTGCACATATCTCGTTCTCAGGGCACACTCAGATGAGACATCCTACGAGTAAAACCAACCCTCAAGTTGCCCCGAGGTGGCCCCGCAATCTACTCGGTCGGACCAACACTCAGAGGAGCACTGGCCCGGGGGGGTTTAAATAAGATGACCCTCGGGCTCCGGAAACCCAAGGGGAAAAGAGGCTAGGTGGCGAACTATCAAGGGGTTCCCATTATAACCCAACCGCGTAAGGAACGCAAAATCCGGGAACATAACACCGATATGACGGAAATTAGGGCGGCAAGAGTGGAACAAAACACTAGGCGAGAGGCCGAGCCTTCCACCCTTTACCAAGTATATAGATGCATTAAGATAACATGGCAATATAATGATATCCCAACAAGTAAAGAATGTTCCAACAAGGAACGGTCTCCAATCTTCACCTGCAGCTAGCAACGCTATAAGAGGGGCTGAGCAAAGTGGTAACATAGCCAATCAACGGTTTGCTAGGACATGGTGGGTTAGAGGTTTGACATGGCAATTTGTAAGGCTTGAAAGCAAGTGGTAGGCATCGTAGCATTGGCATAGCAAAAGAGCGAGCATCTAGCAAAGCAAAGATAGTAGTGATTTCGAGGGTATGATCATCTTGCCTGCAAAGTTGTCAGAGTTGACTGGATCCTCGAAAGCAAACTCAACGGGCTCCTTGTTAGCGAACTCGTCTCCCGGCTCTACCCAAACAATACAAACAAGCAAACGGAACACAATCAACCACGTGCAAAGCTCAAACAATATGATGCAAAGATGGTATGCTATGCGGGATGCGATGCGGGATGCATATGCAAGATTTGACAAGGGATGCATGAACCTGGGCTCAACTTGGGAATCCAAGTGTGCCACTGAAAATATGAGATGAAAATGCTTGAAAACGATATAAAGAACACCGGAATCGGAGTTACGGTTTGGAAATGGCAAGCGATTCAAATATGGCCACGTTCTGCGATTTACAGCAAGTAGCCATCTAAATGCAATGAGATGAACATGCTACAACATTCAAACATGGCATCAAAATACATGGCAGGGATGCATTCATGATGCTTAACAAAAGTCTAGCACTTAGCTACGGCCAATTCATCCATTAACAGGTTCAAACAAGCATGGGAAAAATGCATATGACAAACAGATCTCAGACTTAGTGAAATTAACACTTGTCTGGAATTTCAGATCAGATAGCACTCTTTGGAGCAACAAAACTATATGCTACAGGACCTGAACATGGAAAAGTAAAGCATGGCATAGAGCTACTCAAAGAGCTTAACAAAAGTCCCTTAGTGACCTTGAGCCAAAAGGGATCAGAAAATACAATTGCAAGCATGTGAACATGGCAAAAACATAATCAGTTCTCAGACTTAGTGAAAACTGGAGCATGCTGAAACAGATATCAAGTAGGCATGTTTACGAGCTCGATGCACTCACTACGGAGCAAGTCATGACAATCTAAACATACACCCATCAAGAATACACAAAATACAAGCTATACATGGCAAGAACAACACCATAGCATGCACGGATCAACTACAACATCATCGGCAAAATCGCTAACAAGTAGACAATCTGCCCAGATTCACGAAATGACAAAAGTAGAACTCGATTGACTCAAGCTAGGGTGCTCCATAATTGCAAACAAAGACATGGATAGATAGAGCACTATAAGATTAACAAAACATCCTTACTGTTCATCCTCAAAAGAGGCACGGATCACTAGGAAACAACATGAACATATGGCAATATGAGATAAACAGCTCAAGGACTTAGTGGAAATGCTAAGTCCCTGAAATCAGAATTACCAAGTGCCTCACTTTGCAAGCTTGTGCTAGTCACCACATACATCACAAAAATACATGGGTTGCACCTCTGGAAAGATGGCAAAACCCTTAACAAAACATATGTAGAACTCATGGGCATATCGTGCACGCAATAATCATGGCAAAAATGACAAATATCCAAATGGAGCAGCAGATCTGACAAATATCACAAGTAGCACTCTTCTAACAGCATTTCGGGCATCAAGATGAACTCAAATGAAAATGATGCAATGGAATGAAATGATGTACTCTCTGAGACGAACATTTTGATATGCTATATGCCCAAAACGGAGTTACGGATGAGGAGTTATAGCATGATGAAGAGGGGCATATGAACTAGGGTTTCGGGCAAAAAGTCAACCCAGACGAGATCCAGATCTGGATTTGGCGCGTTTCCCGAGGTTGGCCGGATTGAGCTCGCCGGAGTTTGAAGTCGGCCGCTGGAGTTTGTTGGGGAGGCGGCGTGGGGCTTGCCGGAGTCGGTGGCCGGCCGGATCTCGCCGGATCCGGGGCCGGGGCGGCGTTTGGACGAGGCGGCAGGGCGGTGGTCGCTGGCCAGGGGCGGCGGAGAGTGCTGGTCGCCGGCGAGGGGCGGTCGCCGGCGCGGAGGTGGACCGGGGCGGCTCGGTGAGGACCCAGGCGAGGAGGCGCGGTGGACGCGCGGGCTCCAAAGGGCCAGCAACGGGCCTCGCGGGCCTCGCGGTGGAGGGGGCGGCCGGTGCCATGTGGCGGCGCCTCAGTGGCCGTGGGCGGTGGCGGACGCGGTGTCCGGCGTGGAGGACATGTCCGGCGCGCGACAGGGTAGGTGGACTAGGGTTAGGGTGGAAGAAGACCCGAGATTTCGGAGGAGGGGCTATAAATAGGCATAGAGGGAGCTAGGAGAGTCCAAATGGGGTGCGGTTTTCGGCCACGCGATCGTGATCGAACGACCGAGATGATGGAAGAGGTTTAGGTGGGTTTTGCGCCAAAATGGAGGGGTGTTGGGCTGCAACACACACAAGGCCTTTTCGGTCCCTCGGTTAACCGTTGGAGTATCAAACGAAGTCCAAATGATACGAAACTTGACAGGCGGTCTACCGGTAGTAAACCAAGGCCGCTTGGCAAGTCTCGGTCCAATCCGGAAATGTTTAATCCCCACACACGAAAGAAAGGTAGAAATGACCACCGGAGGAGAACGAAGCGCCGGAATGCAAAACGGACAACGGGGAAAATGCTCGAATGCATGAGATGAACACGTATGCGAATGCAATGCACATGATGACATGATATGAGATGCATGACAATGACAACAACACACGGAGACAAAGAGCCGAACCCGAGAAAATAAAATAACTTAAGGCCGGAAACGGCAAGAGTTGGATACATATAGGGAAAGTCATATCCGGGGTGTTACAACACTCCACCACTACGAAAGGAGAACGCCGGGTACTCAGAACGGAGGTGATCCTCGCGTTCCCAGGTAGCTTCATGGTCGGAATGGTGTGACCACTTAACTTTGAGGAATTTGATTGACTTGTTGTGAGTCTTGCGTTCAGTATCTTCAAGAATAGCAACTGGGTGCTCACGATAGGAGAGATCTTCTTGGAGCTCAATGTCCTCGAAGTTGACGGTGCGGTCAGGAGTCTTGAAGCACTTTCGGAGCTGAGAGACATGGAACACATCATGAACATTTGCAAAGTTTGAAGGAAGCTCGAGTTGATAGGCGAGATCGCCTCTCTTGCTGACAATCTTGAAAGGTCCCACGTATCTAGGGGCAAGCTTCCCTTTGATACCGAAGCGGTGAGTACCTTTCATTGGAGAGACGCGGAGGTAAACATGATCTCCGATCTCGAAAGCCAAATCACGGTGCTTACTATCATAGTATCTCTTCTGACGGGATTGGGCTGCTTTGAGGTTATCTCGAATGACTTTGCACATTTCCTCTGCCTCTGTGATTAAGTCATTTCCGAGAAGCTGACGTTCACCGGTTTCAGACCAGTTGAGATGGGTACGGCACTTCCTGCCATACAGAATTTCAAATGGGGCCTTGCTCGAACTTGCTTGAAAACTGTTGTTGTAGGAGAATTCAGCATAAGGAAGACAATCCTCCCACTTCATGCCGAAGGAGATCACACAAGCCCTGAGCATATCTTCAAGAATCTGGTTGACACGCTCGACTTGACCGCTAGTTTGAGGATGGAAAGTTGTACTGAAGCGGATGTTGGTGCCCATGGCCTTCTGAAAAGAATCCCAAAACTTGGAGGTAAAGATGCTGCCACGGTCTGAAGAGATCACATGTGGAATACCATGCAGATAGACAATTCGAGAGGTATAGAGTTCCGCCAATTGAGCTGCAGTTATTGACTCTTTGATAGGCAGAAAGTGAGCCACTTTGGTGAGTTTGTCGATGACAACGAATATAGCATCATTGCCACGTTTGGATTTTGGAAACCCAGTCACGAAGTCCATTTCAATGTGGTCAAACTTCCATTCTGGAATGGCAAGAGGTTGGAGGAGACCCGTTGGCCTTTGGTGTTCTGCCTTCACTCTTCTGCAGACATCACACTCATTCACGAATTGAGCAATCTCGCGCTTCATTCGAGTCCACCAATAAGCCTGCTTGAGGTCCTGATACATCTTCATGCTCCCAGGGTGGATGGAGAGGAGAGAATTGTGAGCCTCGTTCATGATCACTTTACGAAGGTCACCTTTGGGCACAACAATATGATCCTCGAAGAAAAGAGTATCCTTGTCATCAAGGCGGTAGCACTTGTACTTGGGTTGACCCTTGGCAATCCCAATCTTCACCTTTTTCACCATAGCATCAAGAAGCTGGGCTTGGTGAATCTGGTCTTCCAAGGTAGGAGAGACTTGAAGGTTGGCTAGGAAACCTTGAGGAACAACTTGCAGATTAAGTTTGCGGAAAGCTTCACAAAGCTCGGGTTGATAAGGCTTGAGAATCAGACTATTGCAGTAAGCCTTCCTGCTCAATGCGTCAGCAATCACATTGGCCTTGCCTGGAGTATACTCGATACTCGGATTATACTCTTGAATCATTTCGACCCATCGAGTTTGCCTGAGGTTGAGATTAGGCTGAGTGAAGATGTACTTGAGACTCTTGTGATCAGTGAAAATGTCCACTTTTCTTCCCAATAAGAGGTGTCTCCAAGTCAAGAGAGCATGCACAACTGCTGCCAACTCGAGATCATGAGTGGGGTAGTTCTTCTCATTGGGCTTCAACTGGCGAGAGGTATAAGCAACAACTTTCTTCTCTTGCATCAACACTGCGCCAAGACCTTGGAGAGAGGCATCGCAAAAGACCTCGTACGGCTTGGATTCATCAGGCGGAGTCAGAACTGGAGCAGTGATCAATTTCTCTTTCAAAGTGTTAAAAGCAATGTCACACTCCGGAGACCAAACGTACTTGACGTGCTTCTGGAGAAGATTTGAGAGAGGCTTCGCGATCTTAGAAAAGTTTTCAACGAATCTTCGGCAATAGCTTGCGAGACCGAGGAAGCTACGGAGTTGCTTCACGTTCTGAGGAGGTTCCCAATTCACAATTGCAGACACCTTCTCAGGATTCACCGCAATGCCCTTGGCAGAGATGATATGACCAAGATAAAGAACTTCATCGAGCCAAAATTCGCACTTGGAGAACTTGGCATAGAACTTGTGTTCCCTCAACTTGTCGAGTACCAAACGCAAGTGCTTGGCATGATCTTCCTTGTTCTTCGAGAAAACCAGAATGTCGTCGAGATAAACCAAAACGAAGTCATTGGTGTAGGCGTTGAAGATGAAGTTCATCATGCGAGAGAAAGTCGGAGGAGCGTTGACGAGGCCAAAAGACATGACAGTGTATTCATATGAACCATAGCTTGTCCTGAAAGCCATCTTGGGAATATCTTGCTCACGGATTCGAATCTGATGATAACCCATACGGAGATCAAGCTTGGAGAATACTTGGGCACCTTTGAGTTGTTCGAACAGCTCGTTGATGTTGGGAAGTGGGTATTTGTTCTTGATAGTCTTCTTATTCAATGGACGGTAATCAACACAAAGTCGGTCTGTTCCATCCTTCTTCTTCACAAAAAGAACACCAC